>NC_091121.1:8825936-8885936 GCF_040183065.1 Periplaneta americana
AATTATTGAAAGTACAATTTTCAAATTTGAATGTTTTAGTGGTTGGTGGTTCGGTTGATGTTATATTGGACGTGTGCGTAAAAGTGGAACTCGTTGATGTACATGGTGTATCCCTCAACTTATTCAGGATTTCCGAATGGTGCTCTTCATTTATTTGTAAATAGGGTTTCAAGGAAGATGTATAGCTATGACCAGTGATCTTTATTAATTCTTGTTCTTGAATGCCAATGCGAGTCATATTTGAAACTGCTGTGCATCGACTGGAGTGGTTTGTAATTTTCTGTTTTTTTTTTTTTTTTTTACGTTCAGACCAGTGCAGTTTGAAATGTTGGCAAACAAAGAAACAAATGCTAGGGTAGTGATAAAAATAAACAAATGCTAGGGAAGCGATAAAATTAAACAAATTCTAGGGACGCGATAAAATTGTGCGATAAGCAGCCATGATTGGTTGGCCTTTTCGTACCGTTTTATTGGACAAAAGTAGTATGACGTAGTAAAAGTGTAATAGTCAACAATAATCTCACTAGATGTTTTTACTTATCTAGAGAAGAACAAAACTAGAATGGGATTTCACTGACTATTAAGTATATAAAGATTAGAAGAAATAAAGTACTCTAATACAATAAAATAGATATAAATTGGCTTGCTAAAATTCTATTTCACTAATGTTTAAGCTTATAAGTATGCATAAGGGTGTAATTACTTGTCTTATTTGAACTGTTGTATCAGTGAAGCGAGGTGAGTCAGTGAAGTTATAGTTTCACAGTGCAGTGAACAGTTCCGATCAGTGATAATTTATTGCGTCAATGAAATGTGCCCTAAAGTGTTAGTGAAATGCGTCATAGTGCCACTACAGTGAGTGAGATGAGAGTAAAGTGAAAGACTATTGAAACTTATGTAGGATCTATACATAATTATGTAGGTTGTATTGCAAAATTAGGTATTTTACTTATGTTTTATTATTAGTTGTAATTATTGTGTTAAATTGTATTGTGTATTCTTATTGTATTGTGTATATAATTGTATTGTCTATTGTATAATTGTATTGTGTATTGCAATTTATTATGTATTGTTTATATTGTGTATACCACTGCCACCGGGTGCTTGCCCACTTGCAGTGTAAATACATACATACATACATACATACATACATACATACATACATACATACATACATACATACATACATACATACATACATAATCAAATGTTAGCTTCATCGAAGCGTTTGAAAGGAGCCACCATTTTCAGTTGACTATCTATGCGAGAAACAAATGACGATCGCAAAGCATGTTTTATAGTACCGTAAAGAATTTGCAGTTCGAAGTGTTGGCAGACAAACAAACAAATGCTAGGTAAGTGATAAAAACAAACAAATGCTAGGGAAGCGATAAAATTGTATCGATAAAGATTGGTTGAAACACGTCCTTTCGTACCGATTTATTGATCAAAAGTAGAATGACGTAGTAAAAGTGCAATAGTGAAGAGAAGCTTGCACCAAGATGTATGTATGTATGTATGTATGTATGTATTTATTCATACTGCAGTGGGTATATACCCGGTGGCAGTGGTAACTAATTACACTCAATAATGACAATAATAAACTTATTAATTAAAAATACAATTAATAATAATACTAATAATTAATACTAAATTAAATGAAGCACGATCACTTAAAATAGCATTTGAAATAAATCTAATTTGTATCTTAAACCTAAGTTCGAACTAAAACCCACGAGTATGATATGTTCATATCTGCACAAGTACCTTTCAACATTACACTCCTTTCGCTGTCAACTCACTCACTGCACTGGAACTACGACACATTTCACTGATTCTATCCTGATTTCACTAACACTTCAAAAACATTTCACTGTTCAAATACATTGCACTGCCACTATAAACTATAAAGCTTCACTGACAGGAACACGTTTCACTTACACAACACACTTCACTGACACAACACACTTCACTGACACAACTCTTCAATAACAAAATATCATTTACACCCTTTAAATACTGTGTATAATTACCGTCTATTAGTAAAGTCCTTAAGCCTATTTTTAAATACATTTTTGGTTGTTGGTAAAGCCTTTAGTAAGTCTGCAGGTAAAGCATTCCAGTCCCTGATAGTACGATTGAGAAAAGAAAACTTTCCAGTGTCCGTCCTCTGTCTTCTTTCCCTCAATTTATATGAGTGGTCGTTCCTTGAAGAGTAATTTGGCGGCTGCAACCTATTTTTTTATTTCTCTCCAGGCAGGCTCACCTCTCTATGTTTTGAACAGTGCGCATAATCGAATTCGCTTTCTTCTGTCCGTGAGTGTGTCCCATTTTAATGGTGAATTTTTCCGACAACACTTGAGAGCCCGTTTTTTAATCTTTTCCAGTGTCTTAATATGTTCTAATCTGTAAGGATCCCAACATGCAGCACCATATTCCCACAGTCTACTATATACAGTCGCGAAGCTTGAGGTGTTTTTTTTGCAAATCTCGTGATAAAGCGCTCCAAGCGGTTAGCAACTAGAAACAATAGACTGTCCATGGTCGACTTTGGACTGTGTCATATTTCTATCGAGTGCTAGCTCGTTGCGTATTTCACATTGATGCTTGTGAAATGTTCGTTATTGGTTGTAATGAAAATGTTAATGGCTGAAATATAATAATTGGATTAATAATATGGGACAAGGAGGAGACGTTTGTAGTGCTATAAATTGTAGCAACAGTAAGAGAAAGAGGCCAGAGTTATCCTTTGTCCGATTTCCGAAAGATTCAGAAAGGTTCCTGGGTTTCCACAAGAATGCTGTGCAGAAACAAAACTCTTAATTTTGAAGTTCTTTGTGACTGTTAGAATACATTATATCCTTAAATTTCACAATGAAATGTTTCAGTGTAACCGAAAGGACATTAGATACCGGTTAAAGTTCTGTCACTTAGGCTGCTAAATTTCCAGAGAAATAAAGGTTAGGTCTACTTTTTTTTTCAGAGGATATATTTTTAATTGTAGCTATTAATTTTGTTATTATTTTTATGTGTTATTTAGTAAAGACGTAGAAAAATTAAGTTCGTTTTAATGAAATTTATTAATCACCTTCTATTTTCATTCTGGTGGGATTATTATTGCTTAGGCCAACTTTTTTCTTGAAAGGATATGTTTTTAATTATAGCTGTTAATTTAGTTATTTTTATTTGTTGCTTTACTAGAGACGTAAAAAAGTCTGTTACAATAAAATTTATTGATCACGTTTTATTTCCAATTCTGGTGTGATTATTATTGCTTAACCTCATCCCACTTTGTTAACTACGTAAGCCTACACTACAAGTACCGGTACACGTAAGTTACTCCATTAATTCATATTTCCATTATTATTGTTGTAAATAGAAATGCAAATTAATATTTACTGGTTTCATAGTTAATTATAGCTATAATCTTGAATGAGTGAAGCTATTATAGTAAATTTCAGTTCGTTTTGAACAAAAAAAAATATATATTAACTTATTTCTTGCAGGTATCTTCGAGTTTATGGTGGAATTTAATCTACTTCATTAAAATAATAAATTAACTTTAATACTTCAATAATGGAAGGAAGGTGTTAATTTTTCCAAAAGAACACGACATCGAAAGTGTAACATATTTTGTCGGCTGTTAGGAGAGAGATCTGAGATGATGAGGCGATAGTAGCGATCCTAGTGGTGGGCAACTACCCATGTTTGCATTTTTACTACATATTGAGCTTCGCGACTCTATATAGTAGACTGTGATATTCCGTTACTGGACGTACTGGATGTTTCAAAGTCATCTGAAGTTAGAGGGGGAAAAAAATAGGTAAGACCTGTTTGAGTAACAATTTTGACGATGGAAACCAACAAAAAAAACTACGTTAAAAGAAACAAAAAGCATTATCTACTACATTGTTGTTTTCAACAATAAGTTCCTCGTTATTTTCCGCTAGATCACAGGACGACAACTTAATAGCCACCAATTTATTTCCACCCACATATCACATTAAGGAGGTGTCATTAAAAGCTGGAAAATTGTTGAACTTTCAGCATACGTGCCACGAATGAGCAGTAGCTTCGGCCTTGTGAGGTTGCTTCAGCAAGGAGGAACCGGGCGAATTCTCAACTTTCATGTCACGAAATACGGCTCAAGTACAGAACGGGGTGGCATATCAGTTGCAATACAAGCCGCACTCAACAACAGGAAAGTTAACATAACCACTTTTACTTTTGTTTACAAGTATGTGGTTACTCCATTGACGTCAAACAACTGGTGGATTACTGTCGTGTCCACTGTATGAAACCGACCACAACAGTAAGGAAATGCGATACCTGTATGTGTTCACACCGAGAGCCACGGTCTGTTTATGTGTATATTTCTTAACATAATTATTACAAACTATTCTCCAAATTTCCAACTACTTGCGCGACTTAACTAGACGCGAAATTTCCTCAAGAAATATGAGTCTTAATCCACGGGACCAGAAGCGTTTCTAATTACTTGTATTTGCTGTTTAAGCACCTTACTTACTTACAAATGGCTAGTAAGGAACGCGGAGGTTCATTGCCGCCCTCACATAATCCCGTCATTGGTCCCTATCCTGTGCAAGATTAATCAAGTCTCTATCATATCCCACCTCCCTCAAATCCATTTTAATATTATCCTCCCATCTAAGTCTCGGCATCCCCAAAGGTCTTTTTCCCTTCGGTCTCCCAACTAACACTCTACATACATCCCTGAATTCGCCCAAACGTGCTACATGCTCTGCCCATCTCAAACGTCTGGATTTAATGTTCCTAATTATCTCAGGTGAAGAATACAATGCGTGTAGTTCTGTGTTGTGTAACTTCCTCCATTCTCCTGTAACTTCATCCCTCTTAGCCCCAAATATTTTCCTAAGAAACTTATTCTCAAACACTCTTAATCTCTGTTCCTCTCTAAAAGTGAGAGTCCAAGTTTCACTACCATAAAGAACAATCGGTAATATAACTGTTTTATAAATTCTAACCAGTCTGCTGTCAAAAAATCTGAAAGGTAGAATTTATAAAACAGTTATATTACCGGTTGTTCTTTATAGTTGCGAAACTTGGACTCTCACTTTGAGAGAGGAACATAGGTTAAGGATGTTTGAGAATAAGGCGCTTAGGAAAATATTTGGGGCTAAGAGGGATGAGAATGGAGAAAGTTACACAACGCAGAACTGCACGCATTGTATTCTTCACCTGACATAATTATGAACATTAGATCCAGACGTTTGAGATGGGCAGGGCATGTAGCACGTATGGGCGAATCCAGAAATGCATATAGAGTGTTAGTTGGGGGACCGGAGGGAAAGAGACCTTTGGGGATGCCGAGACTTAGATGGGAGGATAATATTAAAATGGATTTGAGGGAGGTGGGATATGATAGAGACTGTATTAATCTTGCTCTGGATAGGGACCGATGGCGGTCTTATGTGAGGGCGGCAATGAACCTCCGGGTTCCTTAAAAGCCATTTATAAGTATAGCCTAAGTAAGTATAAATTCTAACTTTCAGATTGTTTGACAGCAGACTAGATGATAAAAGTTTCTCAACCAAATAATAACAGACATTTCCCATATTTATTCTGTGTTTAATTTCCTCCCGAGTATCATTTATATTTGTTACTGTTGCTCTTCAAAAGATAAATCTCCAATTTTTATATTTCCATTTCGTACAATATTCTCGTCACGAGATATAATCATATACTTTGTCTTTACGAGATTTACTTCCAAACCTATCTCTTTACTTGCTTCGAGTAAAATTCCCGTGTTTTCCCTAATCGTTTGTGGATTTTCTCCTAACATATTCACGTCATCCGCATAGACAAGCAGCTGATGTAACCCGTTTAATTCCAAACCCTCTCTGTTATCCTGGACTTTCCTAATGGCATACTCTAGAGCAAAGTTAAAAAGTAAAGGTGATAGTGCATGTAATTTTTTTATTAGTGTACAAATATACATCTAATAAACTTAGATTTTAAATTAAATGTTTTTATTACATATTTATCTACATATTTTGCCATTTTAGCTACGTATATATGTACATATTTCTCATTTTGATATTTCATAAAATCCGGGCTCTAGTAATAGGCCCGCCAGCAGTGTAGACAAATTTATTTTCAGAATCACTGGTTATTTAGTAGCTGGAGTGTTGTGACCACCCCACATACCTAGTTAAAGGTTAATTCGTAGTATGATTGCAGTTCAAATGGCGTGAAGTACGGAACTGAATTAAGTAGATGGAGCGCGTGACTATGGAATTACAAGGGATACACTAATGATCGAACACACGAATGACTTTCCTCATTTTCGGAAACAAAATTCTATTGTATTGTGACAGCTGCAACGGGGTTTGAACACGCGTCCGACAGGGCGCGCGGCAGACGAAACGCTGGTACGGGGAGCATCTGCATGCTGAAGGGCAGAGGGGGTGTATTACGTCAACGCGACGAGGGGAGAGTGCGCGCGCAGCTGCTACTCGCGGAGTGAAGGGGGGACGGACCCTCCCGAATCTTCTAGAGAAATCCGTCCGAAGTGGAGATATCCAGATAATTCGAGAGGACACCCGTAGAAATTTCTCGCAACTATGATTTTGCTATAAAAGAAGAAACGCGGGCGAACTTGGGCAGTTTTCAGTTGAATAGTCAGCCAGTCAGTGAGTAAGCCAGAGCAAGCAAGCCAGTCTTGTGTACCGGAGTTCGGCTCGAGTGTGCGTCCGCAACTGTGTCAGCATCCGAAGGCCTGAGTTCGAGTGCAGTGGACCGCAGTTGGAGGGACCTGAGTTCGAGTGCAGTGGACCGCAGTTGGAGGGACCTGAGTTCGAGTACAGTGAACTGTCTCTGAAGGTCTGTGGTTTGAGATACTGTGAACTGAGAACTGATAGTTCTGATTTGTAAATAGTGCTTTGTAAATATTAGTTAAGATTAACAGTTCATTGTTCGTAATAGTCCAAGTAAATTGTCATTTCCGTCAGTGGAGTGCTATAACGAATACTGTGTTGAGTGAAAATCCTATTGTTGACGAGAGCGTTTAAGGTGAATTGTAGAAAGGAATTATTGTTGGAAGAATAAAATCCTATTGTTGGGCTGAAATAAATTCACAGTATTTAATAAATCAAATCGATCTCACTTTACTCTCCGAACATTTCTACAGTGTTCCATAATTTTCAAATGAAATGCATCCACCATTACACGAAATATCAATATCGATGATTAATTCAGCGATTATTCTGAACTTCAAGTTTCCCCTGCAGTCACGTTGAAATCAGACAAAGCGAACGAGAGAGGAAATTGGGAAACTTGCCAGCTTTCTCTGCCCGCAGCGCAAACTGTCCAGATGGAACTTGATGAAAATGCATTCCGTTCCCAAGGGTAGAGAAGTGCACACGGATTTAGGTTTGTAGTTCATGCTGTACATGTATGACTATTCCAACTATTCAGACTGGGACAAAGTATGCAGTATATGATCGCAAATCAACGTAAAAGGCACGTAGACTTGGTACTACCACAGTCTACTATATACAGTCGCGAAGCTTGGGGTGTTTTTTTGCAAATCTCGTGATAAAGCGCTACAAGCGGTTAGCAACTAGAAACAATAAACTGTCCATGGTCGACTTTGGACTGTGTCGTATTTCTATCGAGTGCTAGCTCGTTGCGTATTTCACATTGATGCTTGTGAAATGTTCGTTATTGGTTGTAATGAAAATGTTAATGGCTAAAATATAATAATTTGAATAATAATATTTTACGAGAGACGTAGAAAAATTAAGTTTGTTTTAATGAAATTTATTGATCACGTTTTATTTTCAGTTCTGGTGGGATTATTATTGCTTAGGCTTACTTTTTTTTTCAAAGAATATGTTTTTAATTATAGCTGTTAATTTTGTTGTTATTTTTATTTGTTACTTTACTAGAGACGTAGAAAAAGTCTGTTACAATAAAATTTATTGATCACGTTTTATTTCAAATTCTGGTGTGATTATTGTTGCTTAACCTCATCCCACTTTGTTAACTACGTAAGCCTACACTACAAGTACCGGTACACTTAAGTTACTCCATTAATTCATATTTCCATTATTATTGTTGTAAAGGGAAATACAAATTAATATTTTATTGGTTTCATAGTTAATTATCGCCATAATCTTGAAAGAGAGCAGGGATTTTAGTAAATTTCAGTTCGTTTTGCACAAACAAAAATTATATTAACTTATTTCTTGCAGGTATCTTCGAGTTTATGGTGGAATTTAATATACTTCATTAAAATAATAAATTAACTTTATGCATTTAATATTTCAATAGTGGAAGGAAGGTGTTAATTTTTCCAAAAGAACACGACAACGAAAGTGTAACATATTTTGTCGTCTGCTAGGACAGAGATCTGCGATGAGGAGGCGATAGTAGCGATCCTAGTGGTGGGCAACTACCCATGTTTGCATTTTTACTACATATTGAGCTTCGTGACTGTATATAGTAGACTGTGGTATTAGGAAAGTGTAGCATTCATTGGTCCATGCCGTCTACAGCGTATCAGTCAAGTCCCATATTTATTTATTTAACTAGCTAGCGAATACAAATTGCATTTATAAAACAAAAATGTTTCTAGCTACTACCGTAAGAGCCAGGCTCGGGTACGGTGTGGTCTTAGCCAATAAGAAACGCATCATATTTTAGTTTCAGAGGGATGGTGAGAAGGACTTTGATGGCAAATCCAATCTACAGAGTCAATGATTTTAGCAATATTACATTTTAGATACTATTTGTTTTAACCTCATGTAATTGACAAATCTGTACATTTTAACCTGATTTCTTTTAAAACTTTTAACCTGTTTTTGTGATTATCTGGTGATTGTATATTTATTTTTTATTTTATTCTTACATTTATTCATATTGTAGTAGCCATGTATTATATATATATATATATATATATATATATATATATATATATATATATACTCTGACGTTGTCTATGGCTGTAAATCGCTGAATGACATTAAATTCATCTGTCTGTCTGTCTGTCTGTCTGTCTGTCTATCTATCTATCTATCTAATAATATATCAAAAAATTTACAAGGACACTTTACTAAATACAGTAAGTAACTTAATTCAAACCAATAAATACAACACAAGAGCAAGAATAAAGAAGAAATAGAAAAAGAGAGAAAAATACACATTTAATATAAATTGACAATCCGACAGAAGCCAGTGATATTCAATAAAAACATGAATATATTCGACAGAAATAAAAGGTAAAAAAAAATACATTTGTTAATATTATTATCATAGATAATTTTACAAATTTCATTTTTAAAAGCTCCTATTTTAAAATATTTCAAATGAATATAAAAGAAATAAAAGAAAGCTTAAAATAAAAAAAATATAGAATTAACATCACTACCTAAAAAAATAATACAAAATAATATTCTCATAAACAAAATACTAGCATATTCAGCCAAAGAAATTAATGCGAAACCACCACTTCTATATTCAACATTAATTTTATTATAAAGTCTTGGGCCGAAACTAGCACCATGTTTAAGAGCTGCACTTGTATGACATTTAGGCTGAATTAATAGGAAAGTATACTTTTGTCTTCGAGTACGATATTCATGTCGATTAGATTTATGTTTTATTTGATTTCTGTGGTAGTAAGTTAGTAAATACTTTAAAATTTGTATAAATTAAATTTGTTGGGTAATTCATATTTTTGGTCAGACAAAATGGATTAAGTACAAATGATGCTACTCCACCCCAATTTATTATACCATATTGTATTAATGACTGTACCAAAGCTAAAAATATTATTCTCAATGCCTCCTTAATGATAAAATTTCGAAGTATTATGAATTTATAAATTGTCTTTCTTATACTTCTACACATGAAATCAATTTGTTCATCCCAGCGTAAATGCTGATCTATAATAATGATAAAATTTCGAAGTATTATGAATTTATAAATTGTCTTTCTTATACTTCTACACATGAAATCAATTTGTTCATCCCAGCGTAAATGCTGATCTATAATAATTCCTAAATATTTAACTTGTGTGGAAGGTGTTAGATGTGGGCAATTACAATAATTATTTGTTAATTCATTACATGAAATATTATGTGTTACTAAGTGATAATTATTCATAGGTGGAGGTAAACCTTTCGTTGTTACAGAAAATGGAATATAGGTAGTTTTTTTAGTATTTAAGGGGAGAGGATGGTATTTTTTTTAACTTTTTTTCTATTTGGTGTAAAATATTAATTTTTTGTATGTAGAGAGCTCATAGCTGTGACAATTCAACCAAATAAAAATATTTTGAAAAAAAATTATTAGGGGGCCCAAATTTGAAAAAAATATACCCAATGCAGGATTGTACTAAAACCGATATATCTAAATCGTTTTTAAAGATAGATTCAAACACTTTTTTGCAATGTATTTGCAAAAGAATGTTCTACAAACTGTCTGTAACAGAATTTTGATATTAGTCCCTACGTTTGTAAAATAAACAATTAGAATTTAATAACAATTTTCTGATTTCCTTTCTTGCAAACAAACGGACGTATTTTTTTAATGAAATCAATTAAGAAAATTCTGTTACAGAGAAAAGTTTCCTAATAGTCTAAAGAATGTGTTTCTAAATTTCATGAATGTATCTTTAATAGTTCAGAAATTATATCCATTTTTGTCTGGCAATGTTGCAAAAAAATTAAGTTACTGGAAACCGATAAAAGCGGGCGTGTGATTTAAAAATCCATAGCGCAGGAAGTTTAAAAATGACGTCTCAACGTCCGATAAGGGCACAAATACCCACAAAATGTTATGCAATGCATTCCACAAATATCAAAGGGTATTTTAAAGAAAAAAAAATGTTGACAATTTAATTTACCGGAAACAACAATAAAAGTGGGGGAGTGATTTAAAAATCAATAACGCAGGAAGTTTAAAAATGGCGACTCAACATCCGATAAGGGCACAAATACCGACAAAATGTTATGCAATGCATTCCACAAATATCAAAGGGTATTTTGAAGAAAAAAAAAATTTTGACAATTTAATTTACCGGAAACAACAATAAAAGTGGGGGAGTGATTTAAAAATCAATAACGCAGGAAGTTTAAAAATGACGTCTCAACGTCCGATAAGGGCACAAATATCGACAAAATGTTATGCAATGCATTCCACAAATATCAAAGGGTATTTTAAAGAAAAAAAAAAATTTTGAAAATTTAATTTACCGGAAACAAAAATAAAAGTGGGGGAGTGATTTAAAAATCAATAACGCAGGAAGTTTAAAAATGGCGACTCAACATCCCATAAGGGCACAAATACCCACAAAATGTTATACTATGTATTCCACAAATATCACAGGGTATTTTAAAGAATTTTGTTTTTTTGAAAACTTACTCGTTTTTCATCAAAAAATACCATCCTCTCCCCTTAAGAAAGGAGGTTAGAGTCAAGCCAATTTTTCACTACTACTTTAATTCCATTACTAGCATAAAATATGTTCGATATGACCCCCTACTATTTCCTAACATGCCTGGGGACAAACTTCAACGCGGTGTAGCATATCAGCAGTGATTTCACGACACTTTTCCTTGATCCGCGTTCACAGGTATTGCAAGTCACGAAATTTCACTTCCTATACCTTTTCCTTACGACAAATCCAGAAAGCAAAGTCAGGTGGATTTATGTCAGGCGACCTGAGAGCCCACTGTCTGGGTTTTCTGTGTCATATCCACCGATCAGGGAAGTTGTCATAGAGCCAATTCCACACAGATGTGACACCAATACTGTGGAGCACGATCCTCCATGAACCATTCTGGTCTTTCGTCTCGCAGGTCCATTCCGGTATCATCGTCTGTAGGCTTACACAGGCCGCAGAGGGTCCACAAAGTGGCCACCCAGGTCGCCCGACTTAAACCCACTTGACTTTGCTTTCTGGGATTTTCTTAAGGAAACGGTACACGAAGCGAAGATTCATTACTGCACCATCCACGAACGCAGATCGAGGAAAACTGTCGTGAAATCACCGTCGACATACTGCACCGCGTTGTAATTATCGTGAAGTTTCACCTCCAGGCATGTTTGGAAATCCAAGGGATCATATTGAACGTATTTTATGATTTAGGCTCTGATGAGGGACTTTCGGACACCCTGTATTTAAAAGTGTTTAAATTATTCGTAAGTTGCGATTTTGTTTTGAATTATATTTCCATTGCAGACAAATATCAGAATATACAACGTTTCGAAAAACCCAACAGTCTTCGTCCTAAAATGAAGTAGATTAAACATCAAAACGTCAAGTTTTTTAACATTTGTTAGTAATAAAAAGAAATCTAGTCTAATACAGGTTGAGGCAGTTTAAATCCAACCACAAAAATAGTCATACTTTCTAACAATTGTAAAGAATTAAAAACATTTAATTTTAAAAGTACTTTCTGATTTTGTCTAGAAAAGGAACAATTTCAAGCTAAAGTAAGGTACGTCCATTCAAGTGACTATCATGTTTTCTTACTTTCTTCAACAACAAATACACATCAACCTAAATTTATATGTCTAAAGGTGAAGAGAACGAAGATATATCAGATCTTCAATTTTTTCAACCATGGAAAGAGCTTAACCTAACTCCTTTCGAATAAGATGAACGTAGACTCGATCTCCAGAAAGTCTTAATAATATTTCTCAACAATTAAAAGAGCCCAAAAAACTTTTTTGGAATAAGAAAAATGTAAATCCGATCTACAAAAAGGTCGTGCTTGCTGATATTTCTGATTAAGGAAAAGTCCAACGTCTTCTACAGAAGAAGATAAAGGTAGATACGATCTTCAAAATGTTGAGTTTTCTTATATTTATCAACTATGGAGAGGGGTAACTTCTTTAGGAAAAGAGTAAGTAGTTCTGAACTTCAAAAGGTCGTGTATGACGATATTTCTCAACAATGGGAAAAGTTCAGTATAGCTTCTACAGAAAAAGACGAAGATCGATACGATCTTAAAAATGTAGTGATTTATAATATTTGTCAACTATGGAGAAAGTTAACTTCTTCAGAAAAGACGAAGTTGGATCCGACCTTGAAAATACCATGTTTTCTGATATTTATCAATCGTGCAAAGAATCCATCCTAACTTCAGGAGGAGACAAAATTTCATACTTTCTGATATTTATCAACTATTGAAAGAATTAACTTCTTTGGGAAAAGACAAAGGTAGATTGTTCTTCAAAATGTTGTACATTCTAATAATTATCAACCACGCAAAGAAAACAATACAACTTCAGAATGAGACGAAAGTAAATCCGATCTTCAAAGTGGCGTGCTTTTGTATATTTATCAACCATTCAAAGAATCCAACACAACTTCTGAAGGAGACAAAGGTAAACCCGATCTTCAAAATCCCGTGCATTTTTATATTTATCAACCACGCAAAAACTCAAATGTAACTTTTGAAGAAGACAAAATGTAAATCCGATCTTCAAATCGTCGTGCATTTTTATATTAACCATGCAAATAATTCAACACAATTTCTGAAGGCAACAAAGGTAAACCCGATCTTAAAAAATCCGTGCTTTTTAATGGGTTATTTTACGACGCTGTATCAACATCTCAGGTTATTTAGCGTCTGAATGAAATGAAGGTGATAATGCCGTTGAAATGAGTCCGGGATCCAGCACCGAAATTTACCCAGCATTTACTCGTTTTTTTGGGTTGAGGGAAAACCCCGGAAAAAATCTCAACCAGATAACTTGTCCCGACCGGGATTCGAACCCGGGCCACCTGGTTTCGCGGCCAGACGCGCTGACCGTTACTCCACAGGTGTGGACCCGTGCTTTTTATATTTATCAACCATGCAAAGAATCCAATACAACGACTGAAGGCGAAAAAAGTAAATTCGATCTTCAAAATTTCGTGATTTCCGATACGTATCTACTTTGGAGAGTTATATTTTTTTCTGGAAAAAGACGAATACATGTGTTTTTAAAAATATCATGCTTTCTAGAATTTAAGAACCGTTAAAAAATTCCAACAACCTCTTAATAAGAAGAACACTGTACCTGAGATGTTCAAAATGTCGTCTTTTCTGAAATTTTCCAACAATGAAAGATCCTAACCTGAATTGCAAGTGAAGAGGACGAGGGTAAAAGGAAATTCAAAGTCATTAATTCTTATATTTTTCTGTAAAGAAAAGAGTGCAGATTATTACTAAACTAGATTCAATTTCGATATATTTTCAGAGCAATCCAAACTGCCAAAGAAAACGACGATAAATCCAATTATAGAAAGGTAGTTCTTTCAGAACTTTACCAGAAACATAAAGAGTTAAAAGTAAAATAATAACATAGATCCAACCTTTCAAATGTCAGGTTTCGTTATACATCTCAGAAATAAAGATAATCATACTTCTCCTCAGAAATTGGGTGCAAGCATTATGCAACGATCTTTCGTCTTACTGACCAGAAGTGCATGTGATTAATGTCTGTTCAGAACCCTCACAAGAATGAGGACCGGACAGACTGAGAAAGTCCATTTCTTGAAGACCAAATCACTATTGTGATAATGAATCATTTCTACAGTCCAACTTCAGAACTTAATGCGTTATGCAATTAAATTTACCCTTGACAGAGGCAACTATTTTGTTTACAAATGTGCAAGTGTTTCAAGTTACGCTCGAAATCTCAGGACTGGAGTTAGAAGAGGATATACAAACTCAATTTCATTGTTTACATCGTTCTTCATCCGTTTTATGTTATCTAGAATTTCCAGGATGCGGTCATCCTTCATATCCTCAGTAAGTACTGTATGTACCTGGCTTTAAATCGCACTGATCATTTGCAACAAATGACAGTTTATCATAATCACCTACCTTCAAGTATTTGATGATTTGAACCATTCAGCACCAATCGTGTGATATATAAGATTAAGGATATCTCCTCAGATTTTCTAGACATGATATTCCCAAAATAACTGAAATGAATATTGAACGTTAATTATCGTTAAATCAAACCTGACTTGTAATATACAGGCTGGACCATAAGTAATGTAATTAGTTCCAGGGGGATATTCTTTGAGATATTTCAAACAAAAAAGTTTAATACAATTTTGCTCGTTTTTGCTTCCTATCCGAGATAAAAATTTTTTTCTACGAAGCATTTAATAGCATGTTTTGGCAAAGCCATTGATTTAATTCCCAATATGTTCAGTCAATTTAAGAGAGCAGTGTATATGATAATAAATATTATTGAAAGAATTTTAGTTTTGTCCTATAGATGTTCACAAGTTTTATCCGAACAAATGCAACATTTTAAAATTCCTTTCCAGAACGTAAAGTTACATTTGTTCACATCAAATTTCTGCACATTTAAAGGACAAAATTTAAATCCTTTCAATTAGTATTTTATTATCAAAATAGATCGCTCTCTTAAATTAACTGAGCATATTGTAAATTAAGTCAATGGCTTTTCCAAACCACTCTATAAAATGTTTCACATAAAACAATTTTCATCTCGAAAAGAAAGCAAAAACGAGCAAAATTGCATTAAACTTTTTTCTTTGAAATATTAAAAATAATAACACCCTGAAATTAATAACGTTAGTTGAGCTTCATCCTGTATACAGAATGAAAGTAATACAACTATGCTGATTTTAACAGCTTATTCCTTGCATAGAGTACAACAAAAATTCGAATACCATATTAATCCTAAATGAATACTTTTCTGAAAATAAAAATTAAATGTTAAGTGTTTTACTCGAGAAATACTATCAGTACTCTTCTGATTTTATGAAGGAACGAACAAAGGAATGAATGAACGAAAAAAAGAACGAATGAACGAAACAAAGGAACGAATGAACGAAAAAAGGAACGAATGAACGAAAAAAAGAACGAATGAACGAACAAAGGAACGAACAAAGGAACGAATGAACGAACAAAGGAACGAATTAACGAACAAAGGAACGAATGAAAGAACGAAGGAACGAACAAAGGAACGAATGAAAGAACAAAGAAACGAATGAACGAACAAAGGAACGAATTAACGAACAAAGGAACGAATTAACGAACAAAGGAACGAATGAAAGAACGAATGAACGAACAAAGGAACGAATTAACGAACAAAGGAACGAATGAAAGAACGAAGGAACGAACAAAGGAACGAATGAAAGAACAAAGGAACGAATGAACGAACAAAGGAACGAATTAACGAACAAAGGAACGAATGAACGAACAAAGGAACGAATGAACGAACAAAGGAACGAATGAACGAACAAAGGAACGAATTAACGAACAAAGGAACGAATGAAAGAACGAATGAACGAACAAAGGAACGAATGAAAGAACGAAGGAACGAACAAAGGAACGAATGAAAGAACGAAGGAACGAATGAAAGAACAAAGGAACGAATGAACGAACAAAGGAACGAATTAACGAACAAAGGAACAAATTAACGAACAAAAGAACGAATGAACGAACAAAGGAACGAATGAACGAACAAAGGAATGAATGAACGAACGAAGGAACGAACAAAGGAACGAATGAACGAACAAAGGAACGAATTAACGAACAAAGGGACGAATGAACGAACAAAGGAACGAATAAACGAACAAAGGAAGGAACGAACAAAGGAAGGAACGAACGAAGGAACGAATCAACAAACGAATGAATGAAAGAACAAAAGAATGAATTAACGAACAAAGAAACGAATGAAGGAACAAAGGAACGAATGAAGGAACAAAGGAACGAATTAACGAACAAAGGAACGAATGAACGAACAAAGAAATGAATTAACGAACAAAGGAACGAATGAACGAACAAAGGAACGAATGAACGAACAAAGGAACGAATGAACGAACAAAGGAATGAATGAAACAAAGGAACGAATGAATGAAAAAAGGAAGGAACGAACAAATGAACGAACAAAGGAACGAACGAAAGAACGAATTAACGCAGGAATGAAGGAATGAACGAACGGAGCCATGAACGAATGAAGGAACGATGGTCTGTCCTTAAGAGGAAGGTACAACTTGTTTGCGATTTTGTATTCTTGAACACAATCCAGTTTTTCCCTAATAACTCTGACTTCCATTACCGGCAATTGAAATCGTGTATTATCGACTGTTACATGATGTAATAAATGTGGCAATTACAACTGCTCGTCCGTGACAATGCACGAGAGCCTGGAATGCGAGATGAGTCCGCGCGCACTGCGCCTGAATGTGTTTCAGATGCAGACAGAGGACTAGAGGTGGGATACAACATAAATCTGAAGTTGCAGCTTCGAAATGCGAGTCACATGGATTAATGAAGCCCCGCTCGCTCGAGAGGGCAACACCTGCCCACCCCTCCTAGTTTTTGACGAGAAGTAGGTGTATGTCCCCCCTCCCCCCACAGTCTGCTCTGTCCGAATCGATTTTGCTCCTCAGGTGTGGGCTTTGCAACCCGCTGAGCTATTTCTGTACCGGTTGAGGGATTTTTAGGAATCGAGAAAAAATAACGACATACAGCAGTACGTGTGTTTGTTCTCCGGGACGTAATCCTCTACACGCCACTTAGGCCTTACATCAGCAGTTGAAAAGATTCCGGCTCTGAGCGAAGATTCGTGACGCACACGGACCACCTAGAAAGCGAGATTTAAGAGGATTTCAAATCCTCCCCTTCAAAGATACGTTTTAATGATAGTAATAATAAAATTATTTATTTATTTGTTTATTTATTCATTTATTTATTAAATTAGCTAATTAATTAGTAATAAATATTTCTCACCCCTAGAGTAATAATTTCGTAACTCAAAAACAGTCATTTTTCAGGAGAGTAATTTTAAACTTAAAATTATAATACAGTATAAAATCAGATTTTCAACGCAAAACTGATTTTTTTAGATGTGCTATTTCATTTTCTCCAAAGACAGACAAATTATTTATTATTACTTAGTTACAAATGGTTTTTAAGAAACCCGCAGGTTCATTGCCGCCCTCACATAAGCCCGCCATCGGTCCCTATCCTGAGCAAGATTAATCCAGTCTCTATCATCATATCACACCTCCCTCAAATCCATTTTAATATTATTTTCCCACTTACGTCTCGGCCTCCCTAAAGGTCTTTTTCCTTCCGGCCTCCCAACTAACACTCTATATTCATTTCTGGATTCGCTCATTCGTGCTACACGCCCTGCCTATCTCAGGTGAAGAATACAATGCGTGAAGTTCTGTGTTGTGTAACTTTCTCCATTCTCCTGTAACTTCATCCCTTCGAGCCCCAAATATTTTCCTAAGAATCTTATTCTCAAACACCCTTAACCTATGTTCCTCTCTCAAAGTGAGAGTCCAAGTTTCACAATCATACAGAACAACCGGTAATATAACTGTTTTACAAATTTCAGATTTTTGACAGCAGACTGGATGACAAAAGCTTCTCATCTGAATGATAACAGGCATTTCCCATATTTATTCTGAATTTAATTTCCTCCCGAGTGCCATTTATATTTGTTGTCCACACCTGTGGAGTAACGGTCAGCACGTCTGGCCGCGAAACCAGGTGGCCCGGGTTCGAATCCCGGTCGGGGCAAGTTACCTGGTTGAGGTTTTTTCCGGGGTTTTCCCTCAACCCAATACGAGCAAATGCTGGGTAACTTTCGGTGCTGGACCCCGGACTCATTTCACCGGCATTATCACCTTCATATCATTCAGACGCTAAATAACCTAGATGTTGATACAGCGTCGTAAAATAACCCAATTAAAAAAAAATTATATTTGTTACTGTTGCTCCAAGATATTTTTTATATTTCCATTTCGTACAAAATTCTGGTCACGAGACATAATCATATACTTTGCCTTTTTTGGGATTTACTTCCAAACCTATCTCTTTACTTGCTTCAAGTAAAATTCCCGTGTTTTCCCTAATCGTTTGTGGATTTTCTCCTACCATATTCACGTCATCCCCATTATTGTCATTATTATTACTGTATTATTATATTATTATTAATATATATTTTACTAACGGCTTTTAAACAACCCGGAAGTTCATTGCCGCCCTCACATAAGCCCGTCATCGATCCCTATCCTAAGAAAGATTAATCCAGTCCCTAGCATCAAATTCATTTTAATATTATTCTCCCATCTACGTCTCGGCCTCCCCAAAAGTCTTTTTCCCTCGGCCTTCCAACACTATATGCATTTCTGGATTCACTCATACGTGCTACATGCCCTGTCCATCTCAAAAGTCTGGATTTAATGTTTCTAATTATGTTAAGTAGAGAACACAATGCGTGCAGTTCTGTGTTGTGTAACTTTCCCCATTCTCTTCTTAGCCCCAAATACTTTTCTAAGCACCTTATTCTCGAACACTTTTAATCTCTGTTAATAATAATAATAATAATAATAATAATAATAATAATAATAATAATAATAATAATATTGACTTCGCAGAACAGCAATTCAAGAAAAGTTTTAGTTTCAACAAATACACTGTTAAAAATGCGTAGGTGTCATTAGTAACAGGGAATGTGATCAACAAAGCTTACCAACCTCTCCTCTTCTGAGTATTTACAATGATTGTTATTAGTTATTAACCTTCAAATTTTTATATGTGAAATGTTTACTTACGGACTTATGTCTGGTGTGCGAGGAACAATTCCCAAATTTACATTGGAGATCCTCAGAAAATTAAAGTTTTCTGATAAGACTCTTCAGACAACAGCATCAACCATTTTAAAATCTTCATTGAACATCATCAATCATCGTCTCTACTCATATTTATAATATTCAATGTATCTTATTTATTTTCAATACATTTTTATCGTTTTGATAGCTACCATATCTTGTCGCAGAATATTCTTTTTTAAAATTTCATTATGTATTTTTTTAACATTTATTTATTTATTTATTTATTTTTTAACATTAATTAATTAATTTATTTATTTTTTAACATTAATTTATTTATTTATTTTTTAACATTAATTAATTAATTTATTTATTTTTTAACATTAATTAATTAATTTATTTATTTTTAACATTAATTAATTAATTAATTTATTTATTTATTTTTAACATCAATTAATTTATTTATTTATTTTTTAACATTAATTAATTTATTTATTTATTTGTTTTTTAACATTAATTTATTTATTTATTTATTTTTTAACATTAATTGATTGATTTATTTATTTTTTAATATTAATTAATTTATTTATTTATTTATTTTTAACATTAATTAATTAATTTATTTTTTTAACATTAATTTATTTATTTATTTATTTTTTAACATTAATTAATTAATTTATTTATTTTTTAACATTAATTAATTTATTTTTTTAACATTAATTAATTTATTTATTTATTTTTTAACATTAATTAATTAATTTATTTATTTTTTAACATTAATTGATTGATTTATTTATTTTTTAATATTAATTAATTTATTTATTTATTTATTTTTAACATTAATTAATTAATTTATTTTTTTAACATTAATTTATTTATTTATTTATTTTTTAACATTAATTAATTAATTTATTTATTTTTTAACATTAATTAATTTATTTTTTTAACATTAATTAATTTATTTATTTATTTTTTAACATTAATTAATTTATTTATTGATTTATTTTTTAACATTAATTAATTTATTTATTTATTTATTTTTTAACATTAATTTATTTATTTATTTATTTATTTTTTAACATTAATTAATTTATTTATTTATTCATTTTTTAACAATTTATTTATTTATTTATTTATTTATTTTTTAACATTAATTAATTTATTTATTTTTTAACATTAATTAATTTATTTATTTATCTATTTATCTATTTATCTACTTATCTACTTATCTACTTATCTACTTATCTACTTATCTACTTATCTACTTATCTACTTAGTTACTTATTTACTTATTTACTTATTTATTTATTTATTTATTTATTTATTTATTTATTTATTTATTTATTTATTTATTTATTTATTTATTTATTTATTTATTTATTTATTTATTTTGTTCATTTGAATTGATTAGGATGCCGATATTTTTAATCCAAGATTTGGACGGCTATTATTTCGATGATATTCTCTCTCTTCAGTTTAAATAATCGTTTTTAAAAATGGCATTTTCCAAGCAAATCTTCTACCGCATGTTTATAGAAACGTTAGGCCTATCAATAAAATTTATTTTCTATTATATCTTCATATTTTATTACCAAATCCTACAGATGAAGGCCTTTCTTGGTCTTGAAATGTTTCTTCTTATGCAAAATTTTAGGTTAAAACAAGACTGTAACAATATTATTTGCAAAGATGAACTCTGCACTGTCCTAATAACTGATCCATGCTCTGCTTGCCCAGTAACATATTAAAAATGATCCAAAAGGACATGACATCACAGGATGCACTGCTTTCATCTATCATAGTGCTTAAATGTCTCCACTTCTTACTTCGTCTGCACCACCTCCATTTTTGACGTAAACCAAGAAGGCAGTTAGTGTATTTGTTTTTTTTTTTTTTTTTTTTCGCTGTACTGCCTATATTTCAACCACAGCACAGATCTGTAACTCATTTAAATCCTGGTCTGCATTTGGATCGAAGTGTAAAATCCCAAATAGGTTCCTATTGTGTGAGAATCAACGCGGTGGCCTCCGAATGGGAGATACACATCCCACCAAAATACGACGTAAACAAAAGACAAATTGCAATACACTTCATCATATTGTGACCGTAGCTTTTGTTTGTTAACACCAGGGAATTAATGTAGGTTATGATTTATAGATGAACAACGTGCGGCTCCCAACAGCGTAATATCGCAATCAGTGTTCCCACAACGCTCTTTCTGTTGCCAACCGTACAGAAGTTCAAACGACACACAAGAGATGACAAACATCATTAATAACATGTAGCCAGAATGAAAACAGCCACTTTTCGTCAGGCATTTGTCAGATTACTAGTACAATAACTAACGGTGGGTAGTTTCGTCGCCATGGAAACATTTTCCATTAAGGAGACAGAAATAAAATCGTACGTTAACTAGTAACACGTGACGAAAACATGCAGTCAAAAAAATGCATTCAATTTTAAAACAGCGTACTTACTGTATTTTCTGCATTCAGATTTTAATATTTTTTTTAAAATGTCAGTAAAATTCAAGATTTGTGGAAAACCTAAGGGCCGTATTCATAGACATTTTTAGTGCGGGCTTTCGGTGGATGATCAGAGTTTTTCGTATTCATAAACTAGTGTTAGCGACAGGATATGATTTGAATTCTGTACTAGTAACCAGTGGATAGCCGGGGCTAGCTTAGTACGCTCGTAGCGCGTGCTGCGAAATACCTATGAATAGCACCCTAGACAAGCAAGTCTATATACTAAAATGTAATGGACTGCTTACTGTGAAATAATGCTTAAGGGAAATTATCTTTTAACGAAAGGGAATTTGGTTGTATTTTACCGTTGTGGCAGCACTGAATGAAGTGACCATTTTTCTTCTCAACTAAAGTGGCGGACGCAATAGAATGTGACATGTCAGTCATATTTCCAATGGAAGATACAGAAATATCCAACACTGTAATACGGTACCTCATAAAACTACGGTCATACTACCCCCCTCCTGCTTTTGGACTTAAACTACTCACAATAACGCTTCCATTTTCTAATTATAGTAACCTCGGCAATCTCGGTCCTCCTCTAAGTCGCCGTGTCCTGAAATTTGAACTACATCAGCCATATTGTTGAGAGTATATCGATTGGAATTAATGCCCACAATAATTGAAAAAAATATATATAGTCATTGGCGAAAAATTATTTTTTATCAATTTTTGCAGCTTCTAGAGTTTTCCTGTGAATTTCATTAAGAAAATTTCCTCGCTTCACACAAGCAGTATGTAGGAGCATAATTAATATTACCGTCCCAATGTTCGCAATGCCAACGCTCTCTTTTCTGCACGTGAATTCACACAGTGCTTCCTAAGAATAGCTGGGTTGGTTACCATTTCAATAAGCCTTCAATACGGAAGAATTAAAAGAGTCCCTATTACATAATGTGTACTATAATACTCGTCAGTGTATAATATATATATATATATATATATATATATATAGTAAATTTATTTCAACTCAACAACAATGTAATTTTATTATCTCAACAATAGGATTTGCTCTCCACACAGTAACACAGTATCCGTTAGTGCACTCCACAGACGACAATGACAATTTTACTTGGACTATTACGAACAACAATGAACTGTTAACCTTAACTAATATTCACAAAGCACTATTTACAACACAGAACTGTCAGTTCTCAGTTCACAGCTCGTTTGTCTTGGCTAGTTCTTCTAGCTCAGTCACTCGCGTTCACAGAATCTCGAACCCCAGACCTTCAGAGACAGTCCACTGTACTCGAACTCAGGTCCCTCCAACTGCGGTCCACTGCACTCGAACTCAGGTCTTCGGATGCTGACACAGTTGCGGACGCACACTCAAGTCGAACTCCGGTACACAAGACTGGCTGGCTTGCTCTGTTCACTGACTGTAACAACGCTGGCTTACTGACTGGCTGAATAAACTGCTCAAGTTCGCTCGCGTTTCTTCTTTTATAGCTAAACCATAGTTACGAGAAATTTCTACGGTTGTCCAGAGATAGCTCTCTCGAATTATCTGGATATCTCCAAGTGTCACTCGAACAATCCGGACCCCTCTCCTCTCTTCCGCGGTCGCTCTTTCCCCACTCCACTCTACTCCCTAAGCCACAGCACATGCCACAGGAAGCAGATGCGCGCGCAACCTCCGCGCCGGCCGACCTTGCACTTCCTTCTGTTGGTCGTGAGTTCGAATCTCACGTCGCTGTCACTATATATATATATATATATATATATATATATATATATATATATATATATATATATATATCAAGACTAATGTTGTTTTGTTGATAATTAACTCGTATTCTTATATAATGAATCACTTCTATGGTGTACATAGAACACAAATTGTTCAAGTTAACATTATTTCTTTGTTTCTTTGTCTGTCTATTTATTTATTCACTTATCCATTTATTAATTTATTTATCTATCTATTTTTCTATTTCTTTTTTATTCATTTCTTCATTTATTTTTCACTTATTTATTTATTTATTTGTTTATTTATTTATCTATTTGTCTGTCTATTTATCAACGCATTTATTTATTTTGTTACTTCTTCACTCATATCTTCATTTATTTATTTATTTATTTATTTATCCATTTATTAATTTGTTTATCTATCTATTTTTATGTTTATCAATTTCTTATTTCGTTTATTTTTCACTTATTTATGTATTCATTTATTTATTTATCTATTTATCAACGTATTTATTTATTTATTCACTTCTTCACTCATTTCTTCATTTATTTATTTATTCACTCATTTATCCATTTATTAATTTATTTTTTGTCTATTTATCAATCTGTCTATTTATTTCTTCATTCCTTCATTTATTTCTTTATTCATTCATTCATTTAGTCATCCATTTATTCATTTATTTATCTACTTTTCTATTTATTAATCCATTCATTCATTCATTCAAACTGAAAAAGTTACTTCTTTCAGTACACTCTGTTTACGTAAATCTTTATTCTGGGTCAGACAAATAAATTCAAATTCAATATATAAGCGTTGGACATTACCAATTTTATTATTTGAAGAAATAGAAAAATTAATTACATTTACCAAAGCGAGTTAGTTCAGGAAGTTCTTTCAACTGTCCAAAAATTACGGTTTTAATATACCGTAGACCTACTTTCATCCGTTCATATTTAAACACACTATAACAAATGCAACTTTTGACGGACTTGGATATTCTGCATATGCCTAGTTTAGAAATGAATGAAAAAAAAAAACAAATGTATTCAACCGCATAAAATGAAATAGGTCTTAACATTTTCGTAATTTTTATAGCTTTTAGAGTTTTCCGAGCATTTCATTAGCAAAATTGCAATATAAATTTAATATTGAACATTTTGATGCGTTTTATGCAAGGGTTTGAACAAAGAATTAAGCTAGTTTCTAAGATAATAATTAAACAGTTGAGGGTAGTGATAGTGTTCAGCTGTTACTGTTGATGTCCAACGAAAATATAAGATTTTCTTAGAAAATTCGAGATGAATCATGTTCAAACAAACCAAATAAAATGAAAGATTAGTAGTCGGAAAAGATATTGAAAAATCAATAACAGGTTTCAAATGAAGTACCATTTCTAGGTCAGAAAGCATGGGTATACATAACCGTTCGGTTAGAAAAGCCAACGTACTATGGTAGGAACGATAATGTTTTTAAAATCAAATGTAGGAAACAGAAAACGGATGTAGGTAAATTCTCATTTTTAAATATGAACTATAAATGATTGGAATGACCTACCTGCAGCGGTCTTTGAGGGCTGTCCTTCTTAAGGAGATTCAAGAATAACTTAAAAATTTGTTTATAAAGTGCAAATTAAAATTAAGGTGACATTTAACATTTAATTTTTTAATGTGACATGTATTTATTTAGCCTGACGAGTTACTCCCTTGGTTTGAATTGTAAATTATTTTAAAATAACGTGTAAGAGGGTCTTAGAATAGAAATGTTTAGTTTAAATGTAGTTCTGTTTATAAGTATGCATAAGGGTGTAATTATTTGTCTTATTTGAGCTGTTGTATCAGTGAAGCGAGGTGAGTCAGTGAAGTTATGGTTTTACAGTGCAGTGAACAGTTCCGATCAGTGATAATTTATAGCGTCAATGAAATGTGTTCTATAGTGTCAGTGAAATGTGTGCTAAAGTGTCAGTGAAATGCATCATAGTGCCACTACAATGAGTGAGATGAGAGTAAAGTGAAAGACTATTGAAACTTATGTAGGTTGCATTGTAAAATTAGGTTATTTCATGTTTTATTATTAATTGTAATTATTGTGTTAAATTGTATTGTGTATTCTTATTGTATTGTGTATATAATTGTAACGTGTATTGTATAACTGTATCGTGTATTGTATAATTGTATCGTGTATTGTAATTTCATTGTGTACTAGCCGCACCCGTGCGCTCCGCTGCACCGTTAGAAATAAATATAAAGTAATTACATAATTAAAATAGGACATTTGCTCCAGGGAACATTCGTGTTTGATAGAAGGATAAATCGTTTAATATGGTACTTAATTTAAATTGTATTTAAAATATTAAAATGCGATCATTTTGATCCAGAGACCACTCATTTGGTGCAATGACAATTCCTTTAACATGTTTTTTTAATTGTTATTACCAATTATTTTTGGAATAGCGAAAATTAACAGAAAAATTTTGGCTACAGATTTATTATTATATTATATTATATTATATTATATTATATTATATTATATTATATTATATTATATTATATTATATTATATTATATTATATTATATTATGAAAACGTGTGTTGGTAATGGATGTACTGGAATTAGAAAGCTTTTAATTTGTTGTGGGAGCTCTTGAATCTCAGGAGGAACAACTTTTACAACAGCGCAACATAATCTGCTTGGCTCATTACCCAATTTTTTTGCATTGCATTTATTGCATATGTATTTTATGTATTTTAACACGATTCAATTGAGCATAGTTAAAATCTGAATTATAAAATAATGGATTGCTAAGCTAACGTACTATTACTGCATACTAAATCAATACACTCTCGTTGTTCGTTAATTCTCTGAGATAAAAATGAATATGTTCATAAACATTATTATAAGAAATACAGGAAATGAATATACAGAATAACCTATCAAGTTTTCTGTGCATAAGAAGCTATTTTAATCTTACCTGTCCTCAATTCACTCACAAGTTACTGTAATAACATTATAGCATTATGTCCATCCAGAGAAACTACACTTTCCAATGATGAAATAATAATTAATTATACAAATCGGTTAATTTAGCTTCCTATATTACTTCATACAAACACAAAAACATTCTCTGTAGGCTATGTTTCATAGCTTTCGATTGTTGTGTCCAAGGCCCCTTATAGACGAAGTCATTTGTTTTTTATTTCAATACACCGCCTTAGATGGCAGTTATTTTAATTTTAAAACTCATTTATCTCATTAAATATCAGTCCTATCAAAATTTTTCAGAGAACAAAACTTATCGGAAATCATTTTTAAAGAAACTTTGTTATGTAACATATTTCACAAAAATCAATAATAAGCGAGATATTTCGATTTATTTAATTCAGGCCCCCTTACAACCCCCCTTTTAAATAAAGAATTTTGAATGGCATATAGCCTATAATCTAAGTTACAACGAACATAATTTATATTTCAATTTTCATCGAAATCGGTTCAGCCATTATCGCGTGAAAAGGTAACAAACATACATACAGACAGACAGACAGACAGACATACAAACAAAAATTTCAAAAAAGCGATTTTCGGTTTCAGGGTGGTTAATTATATATGTTCGGACCAATTATTTTTGGAAAATCGAAAATTACCAGAAAAATTTCGGCTACAGATTTATTATTAGTATAGATTGTTTATATTGTGTATACCACTGCCACCGGGTGCTTGCCCACTTGTAGTGTAAATAAATACATACATTTAACCAGGGACTTGTTACTGAAAAAGACCACTTTGACTAGTGACAAGTACCAACTTGTCAGACTTTTATGTTTCTTAAAGAAACGGTCACATGATTTGTGATAAGGGACAAGTGATAAGTTAGGAGTGAATTTTACTAGTCTAGGAATTTAGTTGCGACATTTCATTATGACTTGAAAAAAGTGGAAGAATTAATTAAATTTAAGGAAGAGAGTTAGTTCAGGAAATCCTTTCAACTGTTCAAAAATTACTGTTTTAAAATATTGTAGACCAGGTATTCATCGAATGTTTCATGGAACAGAGGTAGAGAACTATTGCATCTTTCCTTATTTCAATGGTATTACGGGCATGTAAGATATTGGGAATTATATAATACCTTCCATTTCATATATGATGCAAGTTATTTAAATGTTGTGAAAAACATGTTCCAGTGCAAGCACCTAAATCACTTACGCAATCTAGTATAAAAGTATGCATGCAACGTCAGTATTTGCGTCATTGGGACTGCTACATAAAACTAGTCACCACGGAACTATATCATGTGTTATATAATAAACCACCTCAAATACATTAGATCATATTTTATAGTATTTTAAAAAGCTGTCGCTTTTCTGAAAATAGGGATGTTAAGACTACCCACTGGGTAGCAGTAGGGGTCAGTCCCGTGTCCTGACGGTCTTTTATTTATTTTATTGCTACTAAATTTCAAATGAATACAAGTTAATAAAATATATAATAAACTAGCCACTCCTGAATGAGTAAGACTCGTGCTCAGGAGGGGATTCCAATACAGACAAAAATAAAATTAAAATTGAGAGTGAATAAATTACAGGTTAAAAAGTGTTAAATATTTTTAAACCCAAATTATAAATCCAATACATTTTTTATTTCTTCATTACTTTGGAGAGGATTTGTGGCTAAAATAATATTGCAATAAAATTTGTTTAATTATCTAGGATCTTGACTCTTGCTATAATAAAAGCTGCATTGATTTTACATTTAAGTTCAGACAAATGCAGAGAATTCATATTTTAGTTCTATATGTATGTATATACCTTTCAAAGTTATTAAGATTTCTGTGAATATATTTTAATAAAATAATATAATAAATTTGTTTCACGTTGAAAGCTTTGAAATGTTTAAACAACAATTCAGTTGAGTAATCTTTCTGCTTTTTTAAACAAATTTTTAATACTTTTTTCTGTAGTAAAATATAAGTTCCACCCCAACCTATAATACCATACATAAATATAGACTGAAATAATGCTAAATAAATTACACGTAAACAGTTAATTGACAAAATATTTCTTAGAACAACAAAGTAACATAATGTTTTACGTAATTTATTGCAAATATAATGAATATGATTCTTCCATTTTAAATGATTATCAATAATTATACCTAAGTATTTAACATCATTAACTCCATTAATAACTGAACAATTGCAATTTATATCGGAACAATCAGAATTATGCATTTTAATTTTTAGTATAGTTGAAATTGGTTTATTACCTTTATTATTTAAAGAAAATGGGATAGCTATTGTTTTATCTTCATTAATTACAAGAGAATTTAAATGAATTTTCCCCAAGAATTAATGAATGCATAAAAAAAGAACTGGGAGGAGAAACAAAAGTTACGCAATCGCGCATCCTTGCAAGGGAATTTGCAGCTGTGAGAAATAATCTATGTGAGCTCCAAGCCAGTTGGCCACTTGTCTCATTTCATTTTTCACCGTTCCATTTGAAGAAACTTGTAAAATGTATGTTCCATCTGGTGACAGTCATTTTTCCAGTTCTTTTGGTAAAGTAGTCTAGTCGGATCTTATAATCTAGAGTAATCGACCTTTAAGTGACATGACCAGGAATTTGAAATCTCTAAACACTTTCGTAATATCGCAGAGTTTTCCACATAGTACAAACCTCTCAAATTCTTCTTCAGAACACCATTACTGTAAAAACTTTAAATCTCATATTTTAACAATATTTTCCGAAAGTAACCAAATGTTTTCCCCTCTAGAAATATTGAGGAGTCTTGGAATACGTGCGGACAGCGGCCAGAAATCTTGCTTTCAGTTTTGTACCTCGAGTTTGAACGTGCCGTCCATTCTAACGACCGATAATGCGAACTGACAAGGAGCTGGATGTGAGGGATGCTTGGGGTTCTAGGAACCACCTGCTCAGTCTTTGTATCAAAGCTGAATACACGGAAGTGCGTTGAGTTCCAGGAACCGTTCCATGCTTCAATCTGCACGTACATTTCATTACGATATCGTGAATTGCGGGTGGGATAATGCACAGGAGGATGTGAGCACAAAGGGAGGGACTCGGCAGTCCTGAGTTCACGACAGAGTGGTGGTCCTGTCTCATTTGAGACGGAAACAAGACATTCCTTCGCTCTGTGTGAAGTACCATCCGGAAATACTAGTAAATGAATTAAGTTAATTGTAACATGAGCGATGGGATGATAAATGTAACGATATGAATACACACACGATATTGAATTCGAGATACTTAAGGCGATGATTATGATTATGATTATGATGATGATGATGAGGGCTAGGATTTTGATGAAATTGCATCTTTTTTCTAGTAAGCCAGAAACATAGCTGCTTTAGTATTTATATGTTATGTGATAAACTGAGTGTTTAAGACATATTTGTTAGGGCATTTTTTTGCATTTTTTGCCTGTTTCAACTCATAAGAGCATCTTTTGTTTTATTCGGTCATTTTTTAGGCATTTTCCTTTAATTTTGTCCATTAATCCCTATTATTATTGTAAAATAATGTTTACTTCCTTTGATATTTTCTTTATATATTTTGTCCATTAATACCCATTATTTTTTTATGATATTTTAATCGTTTTTCTACACAAATATTGCCACTTTAACATAGTACACCCCATGTAATGGATCAGTCAAACCACCCCTTCAATATAGACTCCTCTATACTTGCTAATTCCGGATAAGAGTGGCCTTGTGGTAGACTACATGAAAACTAAAAGTAAAATAAATCCATGGCGCTACAGCCCATGAAGGGCCAAGACAGACCAGCCGACTGCTGATCTCACGTCCACATACCGACGCAGAGGTGAACGATCATACATGGAAACTACATTAGGTAAAATAATTAATTAAAGTGTACCACTTACAAAAAATTATGTAAAATTTAATTTAATTACTAGTCTAAATATTAAGTAGTACAAAACCTCTTTTTCTACTAAGCCAATTATATAAGATCAATTTTAGGGCATTTTAAGGACATTTTTGAAAGATTTTTAGGTCATAAATGCATTGTTTTTAGGACATATTTCATGATTTATAGGTCATCAAAATCCTAGCCTTAATGATGATGATGATGCCCCTCTAATAAAAGATGTAGGTCATCCCATATTATTTGCAGATGACACAAGTATTGTAATTACAGCCAATAACTCCAACACATTCCAATCTTCAACAGAGGAAATTCTCTTCAAAATATGTAACTGGTTCTCAGTCAATAAATTGGTATTAAATTGCAACAAAACTAACATAATTCAATTTAAATCCTGTCTAAATGCAACGTCCCAAATTTCTAGCGCAATAATTAACAACAGATCCCTATTAGAAACAACAACAACCAAATTTCTTTGCTTAAAAATCGATAATGTGTTAAATTGGAAAAATCATATTAAATAAATTACCCCCAAACTAAATTCAGCTTGTTTTGCTATTAGATCCATGCAAAAGATAGTAAATATCAATACCTTAAAAACAATATACTTTGCATACTTCCACTCGGTAATGAGTTTTGGAATAATATTCCGGGGAAATACTACAGATAGTAACAATATATTTCTATTACAAAAAGGAGTAATTAGAGCAATAGTAGGTGCCAAATCTAGGGAATCATGTAGAACTATTTTAAAAAAACTACAAATAATGCCCATGGCTTGTCAGTATATCTTTTCATTAATAATCTTCCTCGTATATAATCGTGAAAACTTTGTAACTAATTCAACAGTTCATAGCATAAATACACGTCAAAAAATGACTTTCATACTCCATCGGCAAGTCTATCGTGCTATCAAAAAGGAGTGCGTTATATGGCAGTAAAAATTTTTAATAGCCTCCCTATCGATATAAAAAATGAAACTCAAAACATAAAATTATTTAGGGCCAAATTAAAGAAGTATCTAATTTCTCACGCCTTCTATTTTGTAGGTGAATTCATGACATTCAATAACACTTCATGAAATTGGTGCTAAAACTTTGTGTTGTACTAGCAGACTATATTGTAAATCTCTTAATCTAGACTGTAACTATAAATTAAGATTTTATAATAGTACTAGCCGTACCCGTGCGCTCCGCTGCACACGTTAGAAATAAATATAAAGTAATTACATAATTAAAATAGGACATTTGATCCAGGGAACATTCGTGTTTGATATAAGGATAAATCGTTTATTATGTTACTTAATTTAAATTGTATTTGCATAATTAAAATGCGATCATTTTGATCCAGAGACCACTCATTTGGTCATAAAAATTATTTTAGGAAATACAGGAAACGAATGTACAGAATAACCTATCAAGTTTTCTGTGCATAAGAAGCTATTTTAATCTTACCTGTCCTCGATTCACTCAGAAGTTACTGTAATAACATTATAGCATTATGTCCATCTAGAGAAACTACACTTTCCAATGGTGAAATAATAATTAATTATACAAATCAGTTAATTTAGTTTCTGATATTACTTCATACAAACACAGAAACATTATCTGTAGGCTATCTTTCATAGCTTTCGATTGTTGCTGTCCAAGGCCCCTTGTAGACGAAGTCATTTGTCTTTTAATTCATTACACGGCCTTAGATGACAGTTACTTTAATTTTAAAACTCATTTATCTCATTAAATATCAGTCCTATCAAAATTTTTTAAGGAATAAAACTTATCGGAAATTATGTTTAAAGAAACTTTTGTTATGTAACATTTTTCACAGAAATCAATAATAAGCGAGATATTTCGATTTATTTAATTCAGGCCCACTTACAACCCCCCTTTTAAATAATGTATTTTGAATGCCATATAGCCTAAAATCTAAGTTACAACGAACTTAATTTACATTCCAATGTTCATCGAAATCCGTTCAGCCATTATCGCGTGAAAAGGTAACAAACATACAGACAGACAGACAGACATACAAACAAAAATTTCAAAAAAGCGATTTTCGGTTTCAGGGTGGTTAATTGTGTATGTTAGGACCAATTATTTTTCGAAAATCTAAAATTACCAAAAAAATTTCGGCTACAGATTTATTATTAGTATAGATTAAGTTTTTTGACTTATTCCATATTCTAGCTGTAAGCAATGTATGGATACCATGGAATGTTAATAAATACAATACAATACAATACAATAGATATTCGTTTTCAGGTTCTGATCTGTCGTGTGGGAATTTAACAGCATCTTGCAAGACGTCCAGGTTCAACTTAACTGCCTCCTGGACGATAAGAAGAGAATGTTGTGAGAAAAGTTCAGCACGCATACCTTGTTAGAAGTTTAAAAATAAGAAAACTCCTTCAACCCACTTAAGTCGATTTATCATATTCTTCAAACCACTTAGACCTTTCTCCACAGGGTCGCTCTAATGGCCGGGAACACGACGTCAAGGACGATAAGCTACATTAGCGATAGTTCAGTGGCGTCTCCGGCACGATGGGACCACGACGTGTTGATCTGGTGCAGCTCACATTCGATATGCACGAATCATGTCTTACTGAAAACAAAGCACGCTCGTTATTTACCGGAAACCTGCGAAGTGAGGCCGCCATTACTACTCCCCCCCCCCCAACGTCTCTCTGGCTGACCCACATCTGCAATTGTACTCTGGTATCTCCCTCATTATCTTACTTTATTAGCGTGAGGTGCGAAGTCTATGAAATATCACAAGGATAAGATACGTATTGTTCAGCAAAGCATCCACTTCATAGGAATAAGTTTCACTACAATGATATCAGTAACTACATGCACTCTATAGTTGTATGAAAATTAACAAAGCTAACGTCAACAAATTAAAAGTGTCATGTACACCGGCTGGTACAGTCAAGGACTATTATAGTCTAAAGCAGTGGCGGTGCGTCAGTAAGAGCACAAGAGCACGTGAACACCTTGCTTCCATTAATGCACGACTAGTTTTATTATTTAATACCGTATTGGCGTAGTGGGGATGTATAATATCAGGATCGAGTATTTTAAACTTCCCGCATCTTGCATAAACTTCTTATGTAAACTTGGCAACATCAGTTCACGTACAAGCCGTGCTCTTTTCAAGAAGGTTACAGAAATTTCAAGCATGCGCGGGAGAAAATTATCTTTCGCTGGCCGCTTATAACTCGTCAAGAGCACAAAGCATTAAGTGAACAGTGAATCTATCCTACAGATGTCAGGTGCATCGATGCCCATCGTTTACGTGCTATATCTCGAGGAGAAAATTTAATAAGTCTGTATTTTAGCCTGCAGGTGTCAGCATCTCACTGTCGGAACGTTTACTTTATGTGGATGTGTGTACAGTGCTGCTACGAGAGTGTAGTTTGTGAATTACTATACTTCAGTGTCGGCATATAGCATAGTTTGGCTTTCAAAGACGTGCTGGCTGAATGTGATGGTGGTATGAATTTAAATATCTGTATGGTGGTGTATATTATTTAAGAATAATATTTACTGGCATGTATTTATAGTAATCAATCTATGTGAATGGGATTACAGTACTGGTATAGGCTATAGTGTATCAGTGTGTTGTGAATCAAAATACAGTATATTACTGAACACACGCTTTTGTAAATTGTTTTATGTATTAATTTTTAACAAATGTAAACAATGAACTCTGTTCAAGTAATTTTGAAGAGTAAAGAACTGGGTAAACTGGCTTTCCAGGAAAAATTGGAAATAAAAAGACTAGGTTTCATTATCATCATCATTATTATTATTATTATTATCATTATTATTATTATTATTATTATCATTATTATTATTATTATTATTATTATTATTATTATTATTATTATTATATGTTTGAGGCTTGAAAGTAATGTAATTTTCCCTAAGATAGGCTACTAGCCTTATCGTTAGGTAGTCCAGTAGTGGGGCTGCCACTTTTAGCCTCTGGACAAAAATCTACAAGAATAAAAATATATAATACACTAGCATTACCCACCCTTTTATACGGAAGCGAGATTTGGTCATTAAAGAAAAAAGACATGAACAGAATCAAAGCAACGGAAATGAAATTTTTGAGGAGGACAGCAGGATATACTCTTTTAGACCGAAAAAGGAATGAAGAAATTTTAGAACAATTAGAAGTAGAGTCAGTAGAAGAAAAAATCAGCAGATACAAATTCAATTGGCTAGATCATGTAAGAAGAATGGAAAATTCAAGAATCCCAAAAATTATGATGCAATATGAACCTAGAGGACATCGTCGACCAGGAAGACCTTTAAGAAGACTGCTAGATGGGGCCGAAACAGGTCTAGAGAGGCCTAATTCGTGAAGGATGATGATGATGATGATGATGATGATTAACCGAAACCTGATACACAGAGTTCAAGTACCCAGTATTCGTAAAGAGAACAAACTCTCGTGCAATAACTCCCAATACGATGTAAACAACTGGATACGTTAGAAGTGACTAGTGGCATAGACCGCTGTTCCAACGAAGAAATTCATGGTTGTAACTCGTGTAGAAGCGCCTCTGATACAGATATTGAAAAACAATTTTTGTTACAGTTGTGTAAGTCTATACAAAGCATTATTCCATTAAAATCTAGGTTTTGAAAAATTGTAACATAGACCATTATTCGGCCCAACTCTTCAATTTCAGGGACTTTTTTCAGAGTAATGTGTCAGCAGCTATGTTTAAAAAGTTTTCAGTTGACTCAACTTCATTCTTTCTGATAATTACGTCATTAAATTTATCACTAGGGTACACACCCCGCCTACAGCCCATCTCCATTGTACGTACGAGTATCTCCTGCTGGTACGTATAGTACAGAGTCCCTTACCTGCAACAACAAGAAAAATGAACATAATCACTAGTTCAATATATCTGTGTTTACTTTACACCGTACTTATATACAGAAGTATTTATAAAGAAATATTAACACTCACGTACAACAGTCAAATGGTTGGCTTTATTTGAAATACAAATACAGCTCCTCAAAGGATTGTGTGAGGAACGTTCAGTCAATATTAAATCTACATTTTAGACACCTTCCAAAAAGAAAGATTGCTTCTAAGAAATGCATGTTACTGTATGTCCTAAAAATTTCCACTCAAGTCACAATGGTTGATATTATCTTTTATTACCATAAATCACACTTTCTATATCTATTTTAAATACATACAATTCACTATCCATTCAAAATTCTTGTAGAGTTTTAACACAAATATGTTTCTGTATAGAAGTAATCAAATAAACTAGTTCGATTAATTAAAATATGTCTCAGTGAAACGGCAGAGTTCGTATAGGCCAGTTTCTATCTGATGATTTTCCAATTCACTGCGGGCTAAAGCAAAGAGATGCACTATCACCTCTACTTTTTAACTTTTCTCTAGAATATGCCATTAGGAAAGTTCAGGATAACAGAGAGGGTTTGGAATTGAACGGGTTACATCAGCTGCTTGTCTATGCGGATGACGTGAATATGTTAGGAGAAAATCCACAAACGATTAGGGAAAACACGGAAATTTTACTTGAAGCAAGTAAAGCGATCGGTTTGGAAGTAAATCCCGAAAAGTCAAAGTATATGATTATGTATCGTGACCAGAATATCGTACGAAATGGAAATATAAAAATTGGAGATTTATCCTTCGAAAAGGTGGAAAAATTCAAATATCTTGGAGCAACAGTAATAAATATAAATGACACTCGGGAGGAAATTAAACACAGAATTAATATAGGAAATGCCTGTTATTATTCAGTTGAGAAGCTTTTCTCATCTAGTTTGCTGTCAAAAAATCTGCAAGTTGGAATTTATAAAACAGTTATATTACCGGTTCTTCTGTATGGTTGTGAAACTTGGACTCTCACTTTGAGAGAGGAACATAGGTTAAGGGGTTTCAGAATAAGATGCTTAGGAAAATATTTGGATGAAGTTACAGGAGAATGGAGAAAGTTACACAACACAGAACTGCACGCATTGTGTTCTTCACCTAACATAATTAGGACATTAAATCCAGACGTTTGAGATGGGCAGGGCATGTAGCACGTATGGGCGGATACAGAAATGCATATAGAGTGTTAGTTGGAAGGCCGGAGGAAAAAAGACCTTTGGGAGGCCGAGACGTAGACGGGAGGATAACATTAAAATGGATTTGAGGGAGGTGGGATATGATGATAGAGAGTGCATTAATCGTGCACAGGATAGGGACCAATGGCGGGCTTATGTGAGGGCGGCAATGAACCTTCGGGTTCCTTAAAAGCCATTTGTAAGTAAGTAAGTGAGAAATGGAAGGGAGACAGTCTAGGTAGGAGGGAGAGAATAGAAGAGGATAGAGGGGGAAGGACATATAGAAATTCAGTCATAACAGAACACTAGAAAGTAATCAAGAAATACTCGGCAAAGAATACATTAATAGAAAAGAGTTATATGTATAAAGGGATGGTGGATGGAAAAACAGAAATGTGAAGGTCCACCATAACTATGAATTGTAAAGTTGAATGACAAATAAATATCACAAATCACAATACGGGAAAATCGATCGCTGTGGAATAACGGTTAGAATGCGTGACCGTGAAACGAGCGAGCCCAGGTTCAAATCCTGCTTGGGACAAGTTACCTGTTTGAGGTCTTTCCGAGGTTTTCCCCTCAACCCATTAAGAGCAAATCCTGGGTAACTTTCTGCGCTGGACCCTGGACTTATTTCGCTGGCATTTTCACCTTCATCTCATTCAGACGTTAGATAACTATAGCAGTTGATAAAGCGTCTTAAATTAGCCAACCAAAAAATACGGGAGAGCGAAAGTTGTGAGTTAACTACCCGTGCATCGTGTATTACAAATTAATAGCAGCAACTTGTTTCTGATAGGGTTCATCCCTTGAACGCATAATATATGACAGTTTTACTGACTTCAAGTAATAGTACATTATGCAACGAGCCTATAATGGTAGTAATTAAGACGCGAGTATGTTTGTTTATGAAACGAGCGCAAGCGAGTTTCATAATTTTCATATGAGCGTCTTAATTACCATTATAGGCAAGTTTCATACGACTTTTTATGCTCGACCATGTTTCTAACTTGAAATTATTCATAGGTATTCACGTTATGGTTATCTAAGTGAAGAGCGGAACTGACCTTCTAAATTGTGAGATGTGCGCAGACGCGAAAGTATTGATTTTTTCCGAGGCACGAATGTCATTGACCTTGATATAATCTAGAGAATAACATGAACATTAATATTGATATAACCTGGAAATTGATTTAGAATTGAAAAACGAGATGACAAATTGAATTTATTTGAATATTATTTACAATTAACGCTAATTATTATAGTAACAGAACATAACCTTCTGTGACAGTATTTGATTTCCAGCCTCCGTGACGTTTCGCTAATTGTCTTCGATTGCATATCCGAGAATAATCGATACTTGCGGTTTTATAATGGTACAATAGTGATTTCTCATTGGCTGAACAACTGAACTATAATGAATAGGTGTACTTTAATGAGATGCATTAAAGGGCTACTACCAGGTGTATAATTACTACATTTCGGCATGGTCGAGCATAAAAAGTATTTACTCTCTCGAGAAATTATGCAGAAGTTCCTTGAATTACTTTAATAGCGTTTTCAACGACACTAACATTATCGTGTTGTTGGCAGGGATAATTTTGAATGTCATATAACGTACCCCGAAATCAAGATGAATAACTGAATAACAATAGGATAGAAATGTTTAATTATTTCAGAAAGCTTTTCTAAGCGCACGGAATGATAGCGATGAAGTTTCCAACAAAAGACGTGGCGTTTCCTTCAATTCGGGACGTGTAGTTATCAACCAATTGTGTGTAGAAACGCGAAAGTCCCATTTCTTCGACACAATGAGAGCCTCTTCGGTGGTTCTTTCTCGCAAGATATATTTTAAGTGTTTCTGACGTAATTGTTTCCACGTTCGCTCAATGGCTAAATCCTTTAACTAAGAACCATGCGCTTCATTTCATCTTCTAGAGAGGAACTGTGTACCCTTTGATATAGGCGTCAATTAACTGAAAGCTAGATGTCTTTAAGGCAGTCGTCCCAACAGTTTGTCTCCTTCTCTCCTTTCCCTTTCTTTATTCAACAGTAGAAATCTGATAAAAAAATATTTATGTCATCTATATATACATATTCATATTCTTTATTTGCCTGAAGGTACAATAGTACAAAAGGCCTCGTCAATGAAATACAGTGGTGTCAAAGCAAGCGCATTTTTCTGACCTTGACGTCGTGCGCGGTCATCAATTCCTACTCAGCCAGTCACTTGACCACGCCGAAATATTAGGAGTTACTGACAGTGTTAGAAGAAGAGTACAGGTGTGTGCTGCTCAGAACGGCAGATAGTTTTAAAATTTATAAAAAAGTAATGGAATTGTCAAGCCTTTAGTAACATGTCAACATTAATTGTCTTGTTTACATTTTCGTCTTGTAACATTTCTCAATATTGATGACATTATCTTTTTGTACGTTTTCTCATTGAAAGAGTAGGAATTAATAAAAACGTTTCCTATGAAAGTTGTTTGTTTTGAAGAGCTCTATCAAATAGTACCCTATTTGACCCGATTCCCATTTGAAAATTTAAAGTGATACGCCACTGACCCTACTTCCTGTTAGAGCTGATTGATGAAATCAAACTCAAGTGAAAGTTCACATGTGGTTTAGTTATAAATATTTTTGTCGCGAAAATTTTCAAGCACTAGTTTCCGAAATAAATTACTGTTACGGGTAGTCTGAATCACCCTGTATTACTGCAAAATTTATTCCCGTTCCTAATGAAAAGTAGGAAAGAATGACTGTAACCATGGTGATAATAATTCTCCTTTACCAGTTCTGATAAGAAAAACATTAAATTTTGCAGTGATATACTGAGTTAGATGTTGACATAACTCTTATGAGAATTATGATTTTGTTTTCCTCCTGTATTCTTCACGTTTTAAAAGCTTGGCTTTTTTTCCTGAACAATGGTACACAGACTACTCAACATACCAATGAACCAACAGGATTACAACGAAGAACTAAACACAATCAAATACATAGCACAAGAAAACGGATACAACCCTAACATAATAGACAACATAATACGTAAGACAAAAGATAATCACAAAAAACATAAGAATACAACACAAACACAAGAACACAAAAAATACATCGCACTAACATACGAAAACAAAAACACACATAAAATTGCAACCTCATTCATGAAATTAAATTACAACATCGCATACAGAACAAATAACACTCTACAAAAACATCTCAACACACAAACAAACAAATACAACCACACAGGCGTATACAAACTCAAATGTAACACCTGCAACAACTTCTACATAGGACAGACAGGCAGATCGTTTCAAACACGTTACAAAGAACACATCACAGCCATAACAAAATTACAAAACACCTCCACATATGCAGAACATATCACAAATGCTAACCACACCTACAGAGACATCAACACGGACATGGAAATACTGCACATCCAACCAAAAAGCCAGAAACTCAACACACTAGAACAATATGAAATATACAGACACAAAAACACACCCCAACGAAATTCTCAACACACAACTCAACTTCAAAACACACACACTCTTTGACTCTACACTATACCACAGGAACACACCCTCACAGGAAACAGAACAAGTGGCGCCAAGATCAACAACGACCAGTTCTGAAGATGACCCATAAATAGGTCGAAACATGTAAACGAGGTAAGTTGAAATTTAACATAGGAAAGTCTTACCATACATATTCGGAAGTGATACAATGTTAAAAGTTGTGTAATCAAGATGCATTTTTTCAATACTTTTCAATTTTTGACAAGTTTTATTGTAAGGTATTGAATTGGAAAAAAAAGTTTGATCATGCACAAGCAGTTTCAGGCCTGCGGTTAAAACAATATTATCACAAAACAGGGAATACACAACAAAGAGAGTCGAACCCGAGATATTTCGTACGTTTTTTTAGTGTCCGAACAACTTTCCTAACTTTAAAAAGTCTGTAGGTCTAATTCAGAATTTTTTTACACAAAATAAACTAACTTCCCGGTTTTCATCTCAAACATTACATCATTCTGATCTCAGCTGCTTAACCGAGGTTCATGTTTCGTGGCTCTTGGTGAATAGTTAATGCAATAAATGAAGCTTCCGAAAAGTGAGATATTTCACTAAATTATTTACAGCGCATTCTCTTTTCACTGTACTTCGTTATTCAGTAGCCTACTTGTATATATTCAAAAGAGTATTCAAACAACTGGCTTTACCTCGGTAAGAAAAACACGCAGCTGGTCGGCCATATATATTTCAACGAAATTTCCCACAGGAAATGAATTGCTAGCTAGTGCCTACTACAGAAGTATGGCGTTGTTTAAAATTCAAGTTAATTCTGAAGTCGCTGAAACTTTTATAAGAATGAGGTATAGGCCTACATAAAATAAAACGGTAATGAATTTACAAACTAAATCAGATTTATTTCTGTACTAGCCGTACCCGTGCGCTCCGCTGCACCCGTTAGAAATAAATGTAAAGTAATTACATAATTAAAATAGGACATTTGATCCCGGGCACATTCGTGTTTGATAGAAGGATAAATCGTTTATTATGTTACTTAATTTAAATTGTATTTAAAAAAATAAAATGCGATCATTTTGATCCAGAGACCACTCATTTGGTCATAAAAATTATTTTAGGAAATACAGGAAACGAATGCCTATGAAGTTTTCTGTGCATAAGAAGCTATTTTAATCTTATCTGTCCTCGATTCACTCACAAGTTACTGTAATAACATTATAGCATTATGTCCATCTAGAGAAACTACACTTTCCAATGATGAAATAATAATTAATTATACAAATCGGTTAATTTAGCTTCCTGTATTACTTCATACAAACAAAGAAACATTGTCTGTAGGCTATGTTTCATAGCTTTCGATTGTTGTGTCCAAGGCCCCTTATAGACGAAGTCATTTGTTTTTTATTTCAATACACCGCCTTAGATGGCAGTTATTTTAATTTTAAAACTCATTTATCTCATTAAATATCAGTCCTATCAAAAGTTTTCAGAGAACAAAACTTATCGGAAATCATTTTTAAAGAAACTTTTGTTATGTAACATATTTCACAGAAATCAATAATAAGCGAGATATTTCGATTTATTTAATTCAGGCCCCCTTATAACCCCCCTTTTAAATAACGTATTTTGAATGCCATATAGCCTATAATCTAAGTTACAACGAACTTAATTTATATTTCAATTTTCATCGAAATCGGTTCAGCCATTATCGCGTGAAAAGGTAACAAACATCCAGACAGACAGACATACAAACAAAAATGTCAAAAAAGCGATTTTCGGTTTCAGGGTGGTTAATTATATATGTTAGGACCAATTATTTTTGTAAAATCGAAAATTACCAGAAAAATTTCGGCTACAGATTTATTATTAGTATAGATAAAAAATGTATTCTATGGAATCGAAATTTGTCACCATTTTTTCCTCAGACATTAACAACAGCGTTCTGTGTTGTATTGTATTTATTTACATTCAATGGTATTCGTACATCGCTTCACAGCTAGAATATGGAATAGACCAAAAAAATCTTAATAGCATTACAAAGTCTTAATTCATAGTCAGTTTAGTTAAAATATATACAGAAAGGTTTTACAATATACAGTACTAGTACAACACAAGGGGTTGGTATCGAAACTTAATATAAGACAGAAATATTCCTGCAGTGTTGATGAATGTCATAATTTCAGCTACAGAATAGAAGTTAATCTTATTTATTGAGTTTGATTTTTTATATCCATAGGAAGACTATTAAAATTTTATTGTCATATAACGCACTCCTTTTTGATAGCACGATAGATTTGCCGATGGAGTATGAAGGCCATTTTCTGACGAGGATTTATACTATGAACTGTTGCATTAGTTGCAAAGTTTTCACGATTACAGACGAAGGATTTTATTTAAAATATATACAGAAAGGTTTTACAATATACAGTACTAGTACAACACAAGGGGTTGGTATCGAAACTTAATATAAGACAGAAATATTCCTGCAGTGTTGATGAATGTCATAAATTCAGCTACAGAATAGAAGTTAATCTTATTTATTGAGTTTGATTTTTTATATCCATAGGAAGACTATTAAAATTTTATTGTCATATAACGCACTCCTTTTTGATAGCACGATAGATTTGCCGATGGAGTATGAAGGCCATTTTCTGACGAGGATTTATACTATGAACTGTTGCATTAGTTGCAAAGTTTTCACGATTACAGACGAAGGATTTTATTTAAAATATATATATACTGAGAAGTCATAGGCATTATATGTAGTTTTTTTAAATGGTACTACACGATTCCTTCATTAATTACCACAAAAAATCTCTTCCGAAAGATGTTTCAGGAATTCAATTTGTAGATTACTGATTATAGGAAAATTCCCCTAATTTTTCATAGAAATTTATCTCTTGAATAATTTTAAGTTTAATAGAAATGATTTTATTGCATTGTATGCATCACTGATTTCCCTTTAAATACGGTTCATAGCATTCAATTGTTTTATTAAATCAACAAGAAAGGCCAAACAGTATAACCAATCGCGGTCATAATACCGTTCTTAACCAATCATCACAATATAAAAATACGTCAGGACTGTCGCTGGGCAGTAACCTGAACACACGTTTCAGCGTCACATTGTTGACAAGTAACTCCATCTGTTAGCACAACCATAAAGCATCTGATAGATGCTATAGAGTTACCAACAACGAAAAAATAAAATAAAATAAAATAAAAAAATAATACCGTTCTGTAACATTGACTAATTTTTTAATCCAACATTTTATTTGTAGTTGCGTTCTTTGTCTTGACTTTTGACTACATTGTTACTTTTTTCTTTAGACATCATCCTGATTGTGCTGTATTTTAATTGTCTCGTAATAATCTCTTTCTATTATCTAATATTATTTGAAATATATTAACATTCTATGTATTTTAGTTTAATTCTGCTACACAGTTTATTTCAGTGTTTAATTAATAGTTCATAGTATTTTGTTGTTTAATTTGTAAATAACTTTTGTATACATGTAACTCTCATCTAAATCAAATTGTTGGATTCTTTGTAAGTTCATGCAATATGTATATACACTTTTTGCTGGTTGAGTGGAAGAGAAGGCCTTACGGCCTTAACTCTGCCAGCTAAAATAAATCATTATTATTATTATTATTATTATTATTATTATTATTATATTATTATTATTATTATTATTATTATTATTATTATTATTATTATTATTATTATTATTATTATTATTATTATTATTATATACATTTGAATCAGGGATTGCAGAAACAGTACATGTCACTATTTGTGGCGAAATGAGTTTATTCGAGTTTCATGGACTGTTGATATAGGGCTATCATTCCATGCAGAAACCACAAATGTCAGTATAACCGTCTTGCATTTGGAGACCTGTGAAATCCTGGAAGCGCGCAGAAATGACTCATGTCAAAGACATGTGCCGACACATTGGTTCCGATCCCAGACGGCAAACATCTATGACACAAGGATACAAAAACTGATGCCATTGAATGACAAATGTCTCAATTCTGGTGGTGAATACGATGAAAAATAACTCAACAATTGCTATATCTGTTCCAATAAAGCTTTATATAAAATTTTGTTCTCTTTCTGTAAACGGCCCCAGGCAAACTTATTTTTACGGCCTTCGTAATTGCACTCGAGTGGCCAAAATTTGTGTAAAGACTTCTTTTGAAACTATTAAAATGATGGAAGAAAAAAGATAAGTACAAAGGAGAATACCATATTTACCTTCTTCATTGGCATATCCAGACAAAATCGTGCCAATTCAAAGAGAGAAGCTTGACGATATACGCAAACTAATGCGTTACATACCACATGAATATCAAGAATTTTACAATAATATTCTTCAGTGGCCTATTATGGAAAAATAAGTTCATTCATATACTGAACTTACGTATTAAGTACACAGTAGGCCTATGCATATATTATAGCCCTAATTTGAGAAATAAACTTTAGTTGAACTGAAATTATTATACTACAATTTTGAGTCCTTGCAGAAACAGCACAGATCAAGCTAATATACTTACTTACTTACTTACAAATGGCTTTTAAGGAACCCGAAGGTTCATTGCCGCCCTCACATAAGCCCGCCATCGGTCCCTATCCTGTGCAAGATTAATCCAGTCTCTATTATCATATCCCACCTCCCTCAAATCCATTTTAATATTATCCTCCCATCTACGTCTCGGCCTCCCTAAAGGTCTTTTTCCCTCCGGTCTCCCAACTAACACTCTATATGCATTTCTGGATTCGCCCATACGTGCTACATGTCCTGCCCGTCTCAAACGTCTGGATTTAATGTTCCTAATTATGTCAGGTGAAGAATACAATGCGTGCAGTTCTGCGTTGTGTAACTTTCTCCATTCTCCTGTAACTTCATCCCGCTTAGCCCCAAATATTTTCCTAAGTACCTTATTCTCAAACACCCTTAACCTATGATGAAAGAAAAATATATATACCCTTAACCTATGTTCCTCTCTCAGAGTGAGAGTCCAAGTTTCACAACCGGTAATATAACTGTTTTATAAATTCTAACTTTCAGATTTTTGGACAGCAGACTGGATGATAAGAGCTTCTCAACCGAATAATAACACGCATTTCCCATATTTATTCTGCGTTTAATTTCCTCCCGAGTGTCATTTATATTTGTTACTGTTGCTGCAAGATATTTTAATTTTTCCACCTCTTCGAATGATAAATCTCCAATTTTTATAGTTCCATTTCGTACAATATTCTGGTCACGAGACATAATCATATACTTTGTCTTTTCGGGATTTACTTCCAAACCGATCGCTTTACTTGCTTCAAGTAAAATTTCCGTGTTTTCCCTAATCGTTTGTGTATTTTCTCCTAACACATTCACGTCATCCGCATAGACAAGAAGCTGATGTAACCCGTTCAATTCCAAACCCTGCCTGTTATCCTGAACTTTCCTAATGGCATATTCTAAAGCGAAGTTAAAAAGTAAAGGTGATAGTGCATCTCCCTGCTTTAGCCCGCAGTGAATTGGAAAAGCATCAGATAGAAACTGACCTATACGGACTCTGCTGTATGTTTCACTTGAGACACATTTTAATTAATCGAACTAGTTTCTTGGGAATACCAAATTCAATAAGAATATCATATAATACTTCCCTCTTAACCGAGTCATATGCCTTTTTGAAGTCTATGAATAACTGATGTACTGTACCCTTATACTCCCATTTTTTCTCCATTATCTGTCGAATACAAAAAATCTGATCAATAGTCGATCTATTACGCCGAAAACCGCACTGATGATCCCCAATAATTTCATCTACGTACGGAGTTAATCTTGTCAAAAGGATATTGGACAAAATTTTGTAAGCTAATACATATTGATTTATTTCATTAACTATTAGATTCCAATAAATTTGGTATAAAACGACACATCTATTAGGCTTCTGTCTGAAGAAGCCAGTACTATGACCAATGATGTGGTCTACCACCAGTAATACTGTTTGTGTCTACTGAAAAATGTAGTTTTCATGAGATGTGATGTTTCTGCAATCCCCGATTCATTTATTGTTCTTAGACATGTATAAATAAACTATTATACTTTAAAATTCACATAGACGACCTCTTTCTTCAAGAAATTTGAGAATTTCCTTTCGTAGAGCACGAAACCTTGCCAAGGTGTGATCATGGGTCAGTCACCTTACTTCTGCGTGTTAATTACGTCACCATATTCATTAATATGAAGTCCAGAGTAAAATCAGACCAGGTTTCACTGTCGAGACACGCTGAGAAAAAATAAAACTCTAGAACGCTGATAACTTAATACACAATTTTCAGTTTTCACAAGAACATAGACGGGCCACGTCATGGCGGGCTCTAGTTTGGGCACCCCTGATGTAGTTACAGCTGAAGTGAATGTTGAAACAATACAACCATTATAACATTGAATAATCGTGAAACTTGAGGCAGAGATGTTAGCAGAATTTCAACAATAATAGAAAGCGAACTCATAGAATAATAAAGTGTTTAAATACAGGAGTATAATCAGGCTATATAGTGTTTTGTTTATACTTTCAGTTCTAAAGCAAAGTAAACTGTAACGCAAAGAAATTGCATTAGGGTACACAGAATGAGTAAAGAGCTTCCATCACGTAGAGATAATGCTGTATCATACATTATGCAACACTTTGCAGCATATGCTAGTAACTGAAAATGGATGTTATCACCTAAAGAGATGAAGGGCCTTCTGTATTCGATTACCTGGCAGCTTCAATACTGAATTTTAAATTATGTAAAAATGTACCTAAAAACTGGACGAAAATAGTAATTGAATATTAATGGAATAACATTCCATATCAAGCTGTTAATTTATGTAAGAGGCCTACTATCTTATCCCGGGTCGAACAGACTAATTTTAACATATGAAGTGGAAACACTGGCAGCTAACGTAAGAACACAACAAGTCCTGAAGACGAATAAGAGGGAGGTGATGAATAAATTAAAAGGGAAGACAAGATACAACAGAATATCAAATGAAGACATAACAGAATAATGACAAAAACAGAACCTAATAAAGGAAGAAGGAGATATGACCAGTTAAAACGTATGAGCTATTCCATTTCAAATCGACCGAAATATAGAGAAAATTGACCTTACAATTTCTAAATACAATGAAACTTTTTTTGTACGTAGAGAACTGTGATACAATGCTTTGTGCAAAGTTTGAGGCATCAGAACTTCATAGTTTTTAAATTAAAAATATTTAAATTTATCGTATTTTCATAAAATTAGCAGCTTTAAACTGTTCTAGCTCCGAAACCCTTTCACCCAATGATCTAAATCATGGTTTATTTTGATGCTGAGAAATTAGAGTTTATATTGACATGTAAACAGATTTTCTTACTGTTTATGGAAATGGAGAAATTTAGATTTTTCCTCATTAAGACGCCTTTGGCTAGGAAAAAATATTTAAAAACTATACAGTTAGATTCCGCATTGAAAGTACAAATAAACACATATTTTTTACTGATGGCACGTTGATAAGAAAGTATTGAAAATATCAAATAAAGAAAATAAATAGTACGCGCGTGAACTAACCAGCTGACTGTGAGGCGGGAGCTAGCCTAGGCAAGCAAGGCCAGGAGACATAAACACGTGATGTGTCGTCGAGCAGCGCATGGCTGTGCTAGCTTTATCACAGGTTTTCATAAACACAGCAGTAAATTGACGCCCAATGCTCGCTTATCTTCAGCTCTCGGTCAGTGCGTGCGGAACTGCGCCGTTCAAGTCCAGGCGTGTGAAAATAATTTATTTATTACCCTCGAAACTTATTGCCATACCACTAAGCAAACAATGCCGAATCCCTCTTGATAATGCAAGGTTTTTTCTCAATATTTATTTATATTTTTACAAATTGGCAAAAAGCCTAAAAGTAAGTAAAATCAGATTATCTGTCTCTCTGTGTACAATAAAAATAAGCATTATTTCTTAACATAACCTACCAAATATCAGTTTCAAAATGAGCTCTCGTTCAATGTTCTGCAGTAAATGGTTCCAGAGTTCTGAGCGCTGAAAGAGGCTTGTTTTTCTAAAATACGCTAAATTTGTCGCTCAACAATACGAAAACCGTTTGACTTTCGATAGTATATTTTTTGAAATGCTCTCTACTCAGCACCTTGTATAAATAGGGAAAAAATTAGAGTATAAAAAAATACGAGTTTTTTTACTGATCGATTTCATAGCTATAGAATAGCCCGTATGGTTGTTAAGAGGATTGCCCATGCAGTAAGAGAAAATGTAATAAAAGAAAAAATATATGAAGAGGTTTTGTAGATTCTCTATAATTTACGACTCAAGGAACTCTTAGAATGATTTGCTCGTGGAACGGCTGGGGTCCGCGGAACACGCTTTGAGCAACGTTGCTTTAGAATACCTAATTGAAAAACACTTTCTTTTCTCTTGTACGGAGGAGGGGCCAGAAGAATTGCACTGCTTCAATTGGTTGACGCAAAATCCCGGGGGAAAAAAAAATCACGTAACTTGCCTCAACCAGGATTTGAACCCTGGCCCGCTCGTTTCACGGTCAGACGTGCTAACCATTACTCCACAGTAGTGGAAAAAAGCAGTATCAGAAGAGAGAATGTCATCTTATGACACCAAGAACTCCTTCGTGCAATTTCGAATGTACGTATGAAGGAGGTTGTCAGTTATACCTAGATGGAGACAGACCCATTACTCAGAAAATTTTTTACTTTTAATATTGCCCGTAGTAATGTATTTTACAGCGTAAATACAGAGTGTCTCCAATCTTAAGAGTCAAAATTATGCTGATGATAGACGACTCTAAACTTAGCATTTTGACATAACGAACCAGTTGGTTGGAAATGAATATTTCAGGAGCTGTAAGGTCTAGAATAAATATGGAAAATGCCTGTTATTATTCGGTTGAGAAGTTTTTGTCATCTAGTCTGCTGTCAAAAAATCTGAAAGTTAGAATTTATAAAACAGATTGCTCTGTATGGCTGTGAAACCTGGACTCTCGCTTTGAGAGGGGAACAGAGATAAAGGGCGTTTGAGAATAAGGGTCTTAGGAAAATATTCGAGGTTAAGAGGGATGAAGTTACAGGAGAATGGAGAAAGTTACACAACGCAGAACTGCACGCATTTTATTCTTCACCTGACATAATTAGGAACATTAAATCCAGACGTTTGAGATGGGCAGGGCATGTAGCACGTATGGGCGAATCCAGAAATGCATATTGTATGTTAGTTGGGAAACCGGAGGGAAAGAGACCTTTGAGGAAGATAATATTAAAATGGATTTGAGTGACGTGGGATATGATGATAGAGAGTGGATTAATCTTCATCAGGATAGGAACCGATAGCGGGCCTATGTGAGGGCAGCAATGAACCTCCGGGTTCTTTAAAAGTAAGTAAGTTCTTGAAGAAGCAACAAGTTTGAAGAACATTTCTGCAAGCTGTTTTAATTTTTTACACACATATGAAGAACATAGCAACTGTTCAAAGTGGTGATCACCAACCTTGATACATCCAGAACAATGCATGACATTTTGCTCCACTCTCTTAAATATCCCTGGTGTCTGTTGTACAATGAGACAAGCAGTTAAGAATCTGTTGCCCAGGTGATCATGAATATGAAGTGGCAGTGTTGCAACCACATTCTCTTGCAAACGACAAGATATTTAATGTTTTATTTCCTAAACAACATACACTTCATAGCAACAACTTACAGCTCAGAGCAGTTCATGAAAGTGGCGACCACCTGTCTCAATACATGCGTTACAACGACGCATGAAATTTTGTAAGCAATAACAAATATCACCATGGAAACGCCAGGCAATTGTTTGTTATGAATAGGGACCGGATTTTTATGTAATTACATATTATATTCCTTTCAACCTAACCGTATATAAATAACAAATCTTTGCGAATCTTGTAATTACCATTAATATATTAAAATTTGATGCTACATATTTTTACATATTTACCTCATATTACATATTATGGCTTGATATTACATAAATCTACATATTTAGGGGTTTTATTCATTTTTACTTCTCCAAAGGGGGGGGGGGGGAAACTTCTGCTGGGAAAGTTTACAATTTGAAATACGCAGATTTAAAAAGCCTTTTTACCTCCCAAGAAAGGTTAGATTTCGGGAGAAAACATAACATTCTTAGTTCCAGGAAGTAATAGAGGCACTCACCCCAGACCGCCCACTATAAATAAGACTGAACAAAAGACAATCTTTCTCATGCAATTACCTTCTATTGCAAACATCACTCAGAAAGTAGCGTTGCCTTCTTGCGGTGGAGTGGGATGAGGATGGCATGATTGGTCTCGAACTATTATTGTTCTGCACACGTCTTAACAAGCCGTTCCCATGCAATTTGCAACCTTACCCACCCTCTTCCTAATCCTTCCAGGGAAAACCCGTGTCAAGTCTGGCATGAGCCGCAATAAAGTAGCCGACTTTTGAAAAGAAGCTGGAGTAAAGGAACAAACTGGAAAGATGTTGAAAGATTTAAATAAATAGCTTTTCAGGTTATTGCTTGACCTCTTTACTTTAAATTTAGTAGACCTATACGGAAATAGAATTTTCCGAGGAATTAAAAAGTATGGTTCTCGGCTGGAATAATCCTATCCTTCTGAATGAGAGAGGAATGTCACATTTCAAACAAAGTTTGTAAATACCTATAGTTTGAGGTTTTAGTAGATACAGTACTTTGTTTTTACAGGGAGCAGCTAAAATGCATGTGTCCCACATCTCCTCTCATTTTCTCCTAATCTAGTAAAGAGAAATAGTGCTTGCAGTACTGTTGTGTTATTCATTTTACTCAGTTCTCTAGTTTTAGTACTTACAGTATAAAGTGCAAGTGAGTTTATCTACTGCTTTTAACTAACTAAAATGGTCCCTGTATCTTCAACCCTAACGACAAAATAAAATCATGGATTGCGATGGATGAAGCTTTTACTACAGATGGAAAAATAGTAATGTGTCAAGTGTGCGGTAAAAAAGTCCGATGCTGTATGAAATCACAACTGGAGAGTCTTACCTATCCTATACCTGCCAGATATTGATATTAAATATTCTCATGATTTTACATATTTTGGTACATATTCAGCTCATTTTTCTTACATAGATATGTACATATTTCACACATTTGATACTACTTAAAAATCCGGTCCCTAGTTACAGAAACGTCCCTCACATACACTTTTAAGATCTCATGGCGTCCGAAATAACCATTTCCGACCTTGGTTCTGATGTCAAAATACTCAGTACAGAGTCCTCTATCATCTGTGTAATTTTGATCCTAAAGTTTGGAGACACCCTGTATTTAAATATATTGGGTTCAGAAACTTGTTACAACACAGCGTAAAGTATAAGCAAGAATTCCTTCAATAAACCCGCTGTGAGACAAAGTACTACAACCAATTTATAGGCACGCATTCCTTTCCTACTTGAGAAATGCTTCTCGGAATCATGACACATCTGATAAAAATCCAGCTCTATATTCGTCGAGGAATCCTGGACTCGCTCAACTTACTGGGTTTTACGGGCGATTTACTTTGCATTTTTATTTCTTTCTGAAATGCTAATGGGCAGCGATATCGAAGCGCTCTCCGTTTTATCGATACGCCTCCTACGTCACCGACGACTTGTTTATCCGATAATCGCCGTCTCCAATTCTGGTACGCTAATTTATTAAGACAGCAAAACTCGGACATAGCGAGGCGCAAAAACCTCACGTACTTCGAGCGATTAACATGTTTTACATTTACAACTCAGATCACATTATGCGCCACAATTTCATTACTTCGTATATGAATTAAAGCAGTGATATGAATATAGAACAATTTCACCGAGTACAGTTTCGAGATAATCATTTCTTCTAAAAAAAATCTATTAATGCTATCAACTTAATTTTTCATATCAATAAACAAGGTACGTCTCTTGCGTACCTGCGTGGTCTAAGGCGTCATTGATTTGATAGCGACATGTAAGGACATGTAAAATTCACATTTGTGATAAATAGTAATATGCGTTACTAGAGCGGTATGTTGAAGTTTTCATGTTCGAGGAAAAGTTTGAAAAAGCGGAACGTAGTTGAGCTTTTTTAATTTCCGAGAATTGAAAGAAAACATACCGCTCGTGTATCGTACATTATTTTGTGCGAAGATCGTTTATTACATACCTGAAAGAGAAATTTCTAATTAGTTGCAATGAAATCTCCATCTTGGTTTCTGTTCAATGACGGCAAATTTGTAAAACAAAAATCTATCTTCAACATTGTTGCTTTAAAATGTTTTCTGTGTTTACTATACTCCAGCAGGCCGTGATATACGTCTGTCTTTTTTTCCCCAGTCCATAAATGCGAACTTAAAACAAACGGTAAGGTTATGTAATGATTTATTTTTCATTTTAATATTTTAACAATATTATTTATATAACATATTGCAGTAATAACATCGGCATCTGGAATCTTGTTGATTTTTTCACGGCTTCCTTAATGTTGCTTGCATCACGAATCCAGTAACTTTAGTGGAGTTGTAGAGTTTACTTAATTTTTGCAAATATTTAAAAACAATAATTAACAGTGCAATTTACATAGGTGAAATTGCAGTGGTAAGTTTCCAATGTATAATTATTACTATATTGAACGTCTCTAAAAATAATATGTTAAAAGCCTAAAGCAGTAAAATCAACATGTCACTTAAGCGGTAAGAAGAGGGAAATTGTTATGTGTGTTAGGTTGGGAATACTGAATGTGGAATTTTAGACTTACCGCGGATTGGTTTTGTGTGGAAACCAAGCAAATACGCACGATCTCGCACAAACGTATCTTGCGCAAATAAATCTAATTTAAAGGAAAAACGCGATTTCTTACATTTTCAAAAAAATATACTACTTTATTTTGAATAGCACAATACCACTTTTACATATACATTGCATCCCCAAAAGTCATGGTCGGGTTTAAGAGGATTATATATTTTGAATGAATAGAGTTCGAAATGTAATATTGGTGTCAGATGAAAATAAAACTCAAAGTTTTTCATCTGTAAGTTTGAAAGTTTGACTCATTAAGCATATCCACAGAAAACTCATACCTTTTGTGACAATTATCTGGATGAAGTACATGTAAAAACTAAAGTTTATAAGAAGTCAGGAATGAATTACTTAATAAATGTTTCCATAGTTAATTCTTAAATATTCGTTTGTTGTCTGATAGGCGAACTTTAGTGTAGTCATCTGGTGTATCTTGAGAATCAGCGAAATAGATCTCATAAGGTCGCAGTGCTGGGTCGTAGTACCCCCGCCCTTAAATTTAATTCAATGTGTAACATTTGCTGATGATATGGCGTTGTTAGCAGAAGAGGAGATGATACTCAGGGATATGCTACTGGAGCTAAATGACAGCTGTGAGCAGTATGGAATGAATATAAATGTCAACAAGACGAAGACCATGGTCATAGGAAGAAAAATAAAGAAAGTAAACTTGCGAATTCTAAATGAGGCAGTAGATCAAGCGGACAGCTTCAAATACTTGGGGTTTACTATAAGCAGCAACATGTGCTGCAGCCAGGAAGTCAAAAGGAGAATAGCAATGGCAAAGGAAGCTTTTAATAGAAAAAGGATCACCTTCTGCGGACCTCTGCGGAAGAGACTAGTGAAGTGCTTTGTGTGGAGTGTAGCATTGTATGGGGCAGAAACAGGGACATTACGACGAAGTGAAGAGAAGCGAATAGAAGCATTTGAAATGTGGATATGGAAAAGAATGGAGCGTGTGAAGTGGACAGACAGAATAAGAAACGAAGCTATGTTGGAAAGAGTGGATGAAGAAAGAATGATGTTGAAACTGATCAGAAAGAGGAAAAGGAATTGCCTGGGTCACTGGTTGAGAAGAAACTGCCTTCTGAAGGATGCCCTGGAAGGAATGGTGAACGGGAAAACAGTTCGGGGCAGAAGAAGATCTCAGATGATAGACGACATTAAGATATATGGATCATATGAGGAGACAAAAGGCAGAAAATAGGAATGACTGGAGAATGCTGGGTTTGCAGTGAAAGGCCTGCCCTTGGGATGAACGAACGAACGAATGAATGAACGTTTCTCTTGAAATTTCTACAGTTACTTATTTTTTAGATGTTTAGTCATTACCTTTATTCACTAAATACACTCGTATTATGCAAATAATATAATAGGCCTATTAGTGTTTTTGTACCTATTTCGATTTTATTTTTTGTACTTGTATTTTTTCTACTCGTCTCTTCTTTTTTTTTTTTTTTTGCATTTTTGTTTCTGTATTAGTATTTGTACTCTCATTTCTTTTTTTTTTTTCTTTTTTACTTCTTCTCTCTACATTTGTTTTTTTTTCTTCTGTATAGGCCTAATTGTATTCAGGTGGTGTGGTGGAGAAAGGAAGTATTGTCGACTTTAGAAAATGTTTAAATGTTTTTAGTTTGTCACAGACAAAAATTCCTAAAAGAAATGTTAAGAGGAAATGTGGATAACATGTAGTTGTCATTGTACAGTAGTAGCAAAAAAAACCGGACAGACCCTTGTAGCTGATTTCAGAGCCTTGTTCACTCCAGAACACGATAAACTGGTGACTAAGATTTTCGTGGTTCGAATCCTGCCTGGGAAGGAAACTTTTTTTTGTCCCTTATTCAAATGTATTCCCAATACTTTTCGATTGCAGCGATATTTTACCACTTAATTAACTTATTATTCCCAGAACATGAATTTTACCAGCAATCGAAAAGTATTGGGAATTAATTTGAATAAGGAACAAAAAAAAGTTTCCTTCCCAGGCAGGATTCGAATCACGAAAGTCTTAGTTACCAGTCTATCGTGCTCTGGAGTGAACAAGGCTCTGAAATTAGCTACAAGGGTCGGTCCAGTTCTTTTGCCACTACTGTACATATAGACGGCACGTCGAAAGCATTTTTTTAAGGCATATATTTCCGTGGAGAACATGAAATCGTTTTTTCGGCATCATATTTTCTTCATCTTGGATATGACGAAAAAGTAAAAGCATATAGTCTAAAACTACTGATGTTTGTCACTTCAGGATCCTGCACGTTATTTCAAACGCACTTACAGTACCGTAACTTGTGGAATCCATATCAGCGGTGGATAAAAGACACAAAAACAATGAAGAATAATTAACATAAACACGGGTCTCATTCTAGTTTTTCTTCAAGAACTTTTTGTACCTATATATTACCATACTTGATATCTGTCAACCTGTTTATTACGCATGTTCTACGAGTTATTCCAGCCTGTTTTTTTAACAGCAGGGCCTGATAAGTGTCGTACATTAAACGTGTTTTATGAATTATTTCAGTCTGTCCTCTTGACAAGAACTGTTGATATTGTACTGTGCGTTATACGTGATAATGAACACTCATTCAAACCAAGAAATTGCAGATATTGTATGGATTCGCTTAATGTAGTAATCCATCAGAATTAAGACGTCTGCAAGCGGATCGTTATCCTGTTACATCACCCATACCAAGAGACATTCCAGCTATTACATGAACCCCTACGAGATACGGGGCCACTTAAAATAATTGAAAAATTGATCGTAGAAAAATCCGCTGACTTTCCCAGCTGTTCCTGTATTTCTACACTCCTGTCTATCTCGCGTCCCGTTTTCAATATTTATCCACCCTGCAAAATCTAGAGAGACAATCACAGAAATTTTAGATAATTAATTTTCAGTAATTTCAAGACTTTTTAGGTAATCTTTTAGAAATTTTGGGTAATTAATTTTCAGTAATTTCAAGACCATATTTCTGGTAATGTTTTGAAAATTTTAGGCAATAAATTTTCAGCAGTTTCAAGGTAATTTTCAGGTAATATTTTGGAAATTTTAGATTAAGTAATTTCAGAAGTAACAAGATCGTTTTTCAGGTAATGTTTTGGAAATTTTACGTAATTAATTGTCAGCAGTTTCCGGGCCATTTTTCAGCAATTCCAAGGTCATTTTCATTTAATGTTTGGAAATTTTAGATAATTAATTTTCAGACGTTTCAAGGCTATTTTTCAGGTAATGTTTTGGAAATTTTAAATAACTAAATTTTCAGTAATTTCAAGACCATTTTAAGGTTATCTTTCGAAAATTTTAATAATTAATTTTCAGTAGTTTCAAGGCCATTTTTCAGATAATATTATGAAAATTTTAGGTAATTAATTTTCATAAGTTTCAAGGCCATTTCTGGTAATTATAGGTAATTAATTTTCAGCAGTTTCAATGCCATTTTTCAGGTAATGTATTGGCAATTTTATATAATTAATTTTCAGTAGTTTCAAGATTTTTTTCCGGTAATGTTTTGGAAATTTTAGGCAATTAATTTTCAGCAGTTTCAGGGCCATATTTCAGAAATTTCAAGGCCTTTTTCAGGCAATGTTTTGTAAATTTTACATAATTAATTTTCAGAAGGTTCAAGGCCATTTTTCAGGTAATGTTTTGGAAATTTTAGGTAATTAATTTTCAGCAGTTTCAAGACCATTTTTCAGGTAATGTTTTGGAAATTTTAGGTAATTAATTTTTAGAAGTTTCAAGGTCATTTTTCAGGTAATGTTTTGGAATTTTAGGTAATTAATTTTCAGCAGTTTCAAGACCATTTTTCAGATAATGTTTTGAAAATTTTAGGTAATTAATGTTTAACAGTTTCAAGGCCATTTTTCAGGTAATGTGTTGGAAATTTTAGATAATTAATTTTCAGTAGTTTGAAGGCCATTTTTCAGATAATGTTTTGAAAATTTTAGGTAATTAATTTTCATAAGTTTCAAGGCCATTTCTGGTAATGTTTTGGAAATTTTAGGTAATTAATTTTCAGCAGTTTCAATGTCATTTTTCAGGTGATGTCTTGGAAATTTTAGATAATTAATTTTCAGTAGTTTCAAGATCTTTTTTTCAGCTAATGTTTTGGAAATTTTAGGCAATTAATTTTCAGCAGTTTCAGGGCCATTTTTCAGCAATTTTAAGGCCTTTTTTCAGGCAATGTTTTGAAAATTTTATATAATTAATTCAGAAGTTTCAAGGCCATTTTTCAGGTAATGTTTTGGAAATTTTAGATATGTAATTTTCAGAAGTATCGAGATCTTTTTTCAGGTAATGTTTTGGAAATTTTAGGTAATAAATTTTCAGCAGTTTCAAGGCCATTTTTCAGCAGTTTCAAGGCCATTCTTGAGTTAATGTTCGGTAATGTTAGATAATTAATTTTCAGAAGTTTCAAGGCCATTTTTCAGGTAATGTTTTGGAAAATTTTAATAATTAGTTTTCAGTAATTTCAAGACCATTTTCAAGTAATCTTTTGGAAGTTTTAAATAATTAATTTGCAGTCGTTTCAAGGCCATTTTCAGATAATGTTTTGGAAATTTTAAGTAATTAATTTTCAGCAGTTTCAAGGACAACTTTCAGGTAATATTTTGAAAACTTTAGGTAATAAAAATTCCATCAATTAAGACGCCTTTGAGAAAAATACTGTCACTGAGATGATTATGAGAACGAATGATAAATGTGGTCCAACACCTTCCTCTCCATTGATTCTCGTATAAAAATGTCGCATTACCGGTTATAAACAAACCAGATCCAGCAGCTTCCTAAATCACCACTCAAGACATACGTTCATCTGACTACATTGCACTAAATTTATAACGCGTGTTCCCTCTTTTATGTAAATCGCTCTGTGTCATATATTCATCCCTTGCAGCTCTCGACCGTCCCTAAAGGATATCATTTGTCAACTTCGCTCTTAGTCTAGCTAGAAGCTGAATTGTCGACTCAGATGATTTATGTGAACATGGGGGGCAGGGCTGTGAGCAGAATGGTGGCAAGTTCAGTGCCGGACTTGGGAAATGTGATACCTCACACCAGTGCACGCACACACACAACGAAATCGAAAATCAATACCAGAACATTCCGATTCTCTCTGCCTCAATTTTATTCGGTTATACACACACTAATATCAATTCTACTCCTAGTTTTTAAAGCACTATGATGACATGGTTGCCATAGCAACGATAGTCTTCCGCTTCAGCAGTTAACATATATTTGAAAATGTGTATTATTTCTGAATTATTGTACCTCTGAAAAGTAATTCATGCAGAAATGTGTTTATATCCATTAGTTCTTCCAAGCTTCAATTTCCATAAGCACATACGCAAAAATCATTTCCATTGAAACAGTATAGGGTCTACTTATAACGCCCACTATATGAGAACGCCTAAAAAATGGTATATTATGTTTTATTTATGCTCGACCATGCCGAAATGTAGTAATTATACACCTGGTAGCAGTCCTTTAATGCATGTCATTAAAGTACACCTATTCATTAAAGTTCAGCTTTTCGATTATTCTCGGATATGCAATCGAAAGACAACTAGCAAAACGTCACGGAGGCTGGAAATCCAATACTGTCGTAGAAGGTTATGTTCTGTTACTATAATAATTAGCGTTAATTGTAAATAATATTCAAATAAATCCAATTTGTCATCTCGTTTTTCAATTCTAAATCAATTTCCAGGTTATATCAAAATAAGTTCATGTTATTCTCTAAATTATATCAAGGTCAATGACATTATTGTTCCTCGGAAAAAATCAATACTTTCGCGTCTGTTCACATCTCACAATTTACGAGCTATGCACAAGGTCACTTCCGATCTTCAGTCAGATGCGAATAAAATGAATACTTCTGAATAATTTCAAGTTAGAAATATGGTCGAACATAAAAAGTAGTATGAAACTTGCCTATAATGGTAATTAAGACGCGAGTATGTTTGTTTATGAAACGAGCGCAAGCGAGCAGACTTAAATGCCATCGACCTGGGCCGAGATCGAAACCGCAACCTTGGGCACAGAACGCTTAAGAGAATTTGGATAATTAAAAGAGAATTATTAACATCAATATCATCATTTTCATCAATTTATTTTTTGTTGTTAACTTATTGATACATCATATTTAAAAAGTTCTTATACAGGTGTCTCAGGAGGAATGTAAAATACTTCAGGATAATGTACTTTGGGTTAACCTACATCGATGTAAACTGATATACATCTATGCCCGAAATCTAACGGTTGGGGAGAAATAATGGAACGTCTTGAGGTTCCGTGTACGCCAGATCTTCTGCACACGGCAGCATCTGAGCACCGCAACACCAGAGCAAAACACAACGTACACGTACCGCCCTTTCAATACTATTCCGTCGACTTCAAACTTGTCTCGGATTCTTGTGACAGTTAACCTTGTTGGTGGTTGTGTTCCAAATTCAACCCCCCAACGTCGAAGAACCTCAACAACATTCTCCACTTTCCAATAACATTTCAGCAACTACTTACGTTCATCGAACGATAATTGTTTATAAACAGATGAACATGTTTCCATGCTTTCCACTGCCTTCTGAATTATAAACCGCAAAAATCGTATTTCTATCTCATTTCTTTGCTGTGAAATAGTATTTCAAAGAGAGTATACATCAGGTTGGGACACACTGTACTTGTGTACAATGAGAAGTCATCAGAAAATATCCAGCATAAATCGAAAAAACATCCACAGTTTTTTGGTCCTTCCTGTCAAATTAATGAAAATGGACTTAACT
>NC_091121.1:8890936-8968436 GCF_040183065.1 Periplaneta americana
CTGTCGCCAGATATAATCCCCCCCCTTTCTCCGTCGAGGAGGCGTCACAACTGTCCACATAAATTATTGACCGCAAGCCTGAGCCCAACTAGCCTGTCTACGCAAAGCAGGGAGCTGTTAAATCCACTACGAGCCTTGCCTTGTTATAGGCCCTATCTTCAACAGCTCTGTACATCCTGAGGACTCGGGCAGGCCCTTGTTAACTTTACAACGAGAAATGTTTAACACCAACACTTGCCAACTTAACTAAATAGATTTTATTCAACTGAAAACAAATTTGCCGAGAAAATTGACAAGGAATTTAAGGAAATCCATAATGAATGACTGAATTTAAGACATAAAATACTAAAATATGTACTTTCTTTAACACTGTACTTCATTGGTTTTCAAGGTGTATGTCGCAACCCTCTGAGGGATCATACGAGGGGGATCCAGGAAATAACGACCGTTTTGTTGTAATAATTAAAAAAATATATATTTGAAAAAACAAAGTCTGTTACATAACTGAAGCTTCCTTTACTTCTCTACATAATCACCACCTACATTTAAACATCGTCGACCAGGAAGACCGTTAAGAAGACTGCTAGATGGGGCCGAAACAGGTCTACAGAGGCCTAATTCGTGAAGGATGATGATGATGATGATGACATTTAAACATTTGTCGTATCTGTTCACTAGCTTTAGAATTCCCGTGTTATACTCCTCTGCCGCCAGTTCATTAAGCCAGGTGTTCACTGTCTTCTTCAACTCTTCATCACTTCCAAAACGCGTACCACCCAGAAAGTCTTTCAGCTTAGTGAAAAGGTGAAAATCGCTAGGAGCAAGGTCTGGACTATAGGGCGGATGATCAAAGAGTTCCCAACCGAATTGATCCAGCAATTCTCGAGTTGAAGCAGCAGTGTGCGGGCGGGCACAGATTTTGTGGTAGCCAAGATGTTGCGACACAATTTCACCAAGCAAAGAACGAGAAATGTCAGGAAAGGCAATATGCAATTCGTCGAGTGATGTGCGCCTGTCTTGCAAGATTCTGTCGTTCACTTTAGTCTTCAGGTCTTCTGTGATGAGTGATGGGCGTCCGGGTCGAGTTTCATCGTGGACATTTGTTCGCCCATTGTTGAACATTTCGCACCATTTTCTCACATTTCTTTCATTCATTACAGTATCACCATACACTTCTTTCAATTGCGGGTAAATTTCTGCAGGTTTCAAATGTCGGGCATTCAAAAATCGAATCACTCTCCTCACCTCACAGTCGGCGGGATTATCAATCACGTCGTTCATTTTGAAGTAACACAAAATGCACAATGGCGACTTGTTGCAACCAGTACTCACAACATTATGAGAATACATGTTAAGGAAGCCAGTTGACCTTCAAACAAGGAAGGGGAGTCAGCTGCGCGGCGGGTATGCGCGAACGGTCGTTATTTCCTGGATCCCCCTCGTATAAAGACCTGAGCGGGATGACGAAATGATTTATGAAATAAAACAAGAAAGCCTTATTAACATATAGACTATTTATGTTGTAATTAGAGACATAAACAACGTTGAACATAAATAGTACATTATGCAACGAGCCTACAATGGTAGTAATTAAGACGCGAGTATGTTTGTTTATGAAACGAGGGCAAGCGAGTTTCATAATTTTCATACGAGCGTCTTAATTACCATTATAGGCAAGTTTCATACGACTTTTTATGCTCGACCATATTTCTAACTTGAAATTATTCATAAGTATTCATGTTATGGTTATGTAAGTGAGGAGCGGAACTGACCTGAATTGTGAGATGTGCGCAGACGCGAAAGTATTGATTTTTTCCGAGGCACGAATGTCATTGACCTTGATATAATCTAGATAATAACATGAACATTAATATGGATATAACCTGGAAATTGATTTAGAATTGAAAAACGAGATGACAAATTGAATTTATTTGAATATTATTTACAATTAACGATAATTATTATAGTAACAGAACATAACCTTCTGCGACAGTATTGGATTTCCAGCCTCCGTGACTTTTCGCTAATTGTCTTTCGATTGCATATCCGATAATAATCGATACTTACGGTTTTAGCCACCGGCGTGGCTCAGTCGGTTAAGGCGCTTGCCTGCCGGCCTGAAGTTGCGTTCGGGCGCGGGTTCGATTCCCGCTTGGGCTGATTACCTGGTTGGGTTTTTTCCGAGGTTATCCCGAATCGTAATGTGAATGCAAGGTAATCTATGGCGAATCCTCGGCCTCAACTCGCCAAATATCATCTCATCACCAATCTCATCGACGCTAAATAACCTCGTAGTTGATACAGCGTCGTTAAATAACCAAATAAAATAAAAAATAAATACTTGCGGTTTTATAATGGTACAATGGTGATTTCTCATTGGCTGAACAACTGAACTATAATGAATAGGTGTACTTTAATGAGGTGCATTAAAGGGCTACTACCAGGTGCATAATTACTACATTTCGGCATGGTCGAGCATAAAATAAAAAAGAATGTTTTAGTAGGCCCTATTTATAAAATGAAATATAACTAACACGATAAATTTGCCTGTTTTTGATAAAATGTCTTCTCAAATTTCAACTCTAGATTCCTCACACTTCCTTACAAATGGCTTCCAGAGAACCCGGAGGTTCATTGCCGCCCTCACATAAGCCCTCCATCGGTCCCTATCCTGAGCAAGATTAATCCATTCTCTATCATCATATCCCACCTCCCTCAAATCCATTTTAATATTATTCTCCCATCTACGTCTCGGACTCCCAAAAGGTCTTTCTCCCTCAGGTCTTCCAACTAACACTCTATATGCATTTCTGGATTCGCCCATACGTGCTACATGCCCTGCCCATTTCAAACGTCTGGGTTTAATTTTATTAATTATGTCAGATGAAGAATACAATGCGTGCAGTTCTAGTTGTGTAAATTTCTCCGTTCTCTTGTAAGTTCAACTCTCTTAGCTCCAAATATTTTCCTAAGCATCTTATTATCGAATACCCTTAACCTCTGTTCCTCTCTAAAAGTAAGAGTGCAAGTTTCACAACCGGTAATAACTGTTTTATAAATTCTAACTTTTAATTTTTTTAAAGCAGACTAGATGACAAAAGCTTCTGAACCCAATAAGGGCAGGCATTTCCCATATTGTTGTCTTCGAGCCAAAGAATCAGTTCAATTCCGAGGGGTATATTAGGCCTATACAGTAATTCTTACATAGTCACATCATTTGCAATTTCAAGGAAATTTCTCACTTTTCTTTCTGATAGTATTCAAAGACGAGGAACTCATTTTACGAAAATGCGAATTTTAAAATGCAAATTTAAGAGCTTCTTTTGCAAGCTCGAGATATGCTTGTATTTTTTTTTTTTTACTCTAGCCTAGCCTAAGCTCTATGGAAAAAAATATATACACACAAAATTTCTACATAGAATCTTCCATCATCTCAATACTGTCTCCTCATTCTCGACATCTTGAGAAACTAACCCTTCATTATTGAATCATGCTGTTTTTTCAATGCTACGTAAACGCTGACCTCGAGACATAAGAATTAAGACAGTCGAACTATGGCTATGATGCTAAGTGCCAGATTTATGAACTCTCCAAACAGAAGGAACTGGTGTGGTTAGTACCACAAACTGGAAGTGAAATATCTCTCTCAGAACTTTGTGTCTGCTGCCCGTCCATATGGAGGAAATGTCCCCTTTGCAGAAACTTCAGCAGTTGTCATGTGACGGGAGAGTATTTACGACACAAACTTTTCTAACAGATGTCGAACTATCCCCAAGATCTCCAGAGACCACCTGTTATCCTCTGGAATACAGTATGAACACACCTATTGAGGCACTTGAGAATTTAAGTTATTTCAGACCATAAACTGTCAACCGGGGGATTTGTGATATCTTAGATTAGGCTACGTGAAACGTTATTATCCTTGTTAAGTAATTCTTGGTTAGGTTAGGTTTTAAGACGAAATAAATGCTGCCACCGGCAGGATAAGTACAGCCTATCCAATAAATAATTAGAGAATGAACGAACGAATGAGACAAAGAGAATGCAAGAAATAATGAAAGAAAGAAAGAAAGGAATGACAGAAAGAGAGAAGAAAAGAAAAATAGAGAAAGGGAGGAAAGAAAGAAAAGAGTAGCAACGAAAGAAGGAAAGAGAGCAGGAAATAAAGAAGGAAGTAAATAAGGAAAGAGAGAAGAAAAGAAAGAGAAAAAAGGACGCAGAGAAAGAAGGAAAGAAAGAAATAAGGAAGAGAAAAGGAAATAAGAGAAAAGGAAAGAAGAAAGAAAGAAATAAGGAAGAGAAAAGGAAATGAGAGAAAAGGAAAGAAGAAAGAAAGAAGAAAAGAAAAAAGAAGGAAGCAAAGAAAGAAGGAAAGGAAGAAAACGGAAAAAAGAAAGGAAAGAAAGAAATAAGAAAGAGAAATGGAAAGAAGAAAGGAAGAAGGAAAGAAAAAAGAAGGAAGCAAACAAAGAAAAGAGAAAAAAGGGAGGAAAGAATGAAATAAGCAAAAGAAAAGGAAAGAAGAAAGGAAGAAAAGAAAGAAAAAAGAAGGAAAGGAAGAAAAAAGTAGGAGGGGAAAAAGAAAGAAAGAAGGAAACAAAGCAGGAAATAAAGAAGGAAGGAAAGAAATAAGGAAAGAGAGAGGAATAAAAGAAATGGGAAACAGGAAAGAAGCAAAGAAAGAAGGAAAGAAAGAAAAAAAGGAAGGAAAAGAGAAAAAAGGAACGAAAGAAATAAGGAAGAGAGAACAAAAGAAGAAAGAAAGAAGAGGAAAGAAAACAGAAAAAGAAGGAAAGAAGGAAAAAGAAAGAAACAAGGAAAGAAACAAGGAAACAAAAAAGGAAATAAAAAGGAATAAGAGAGAAGGATAGAAAGACAAAAAGAAGGAAAGAGAGAAAAAAGAAAAAATAGAAAGGAGGAAAGAAATAAAAAAGGAAAGAAAAAGGGAAGAAAGAAATAAAAAGGAAAGAAATAAACAATGAAAGAAATAAGAAAAAGAAGAATAAAGAAAGAAGGAAGGAAAGAGAGAAAGGAAAGGAAAAAAGGAAAGAAAAGAAAGAAGGAAAAGAAAGAAAAAAATAAGAAAAGGAAGAAGGAACGGAAGGAAGGAGAAAAAAGAAGAAAAAGAAAGAATGAAAGAAGAAAAGAAATAAGGAAAGGAAGAAAGAAAAAATAAGAAAAAGAAAAGAAAAGTAAGAAAAAAGGAAAGAAGAAAGTAGAAAGAAAAGAAAGCAGAGAAGAAAAAATGAAAAAAAAAGAAAGCAAGAATGAACGAATGGATATGGAATTAGGAAGAGAGGCATTTAAAGGGCAGCCTACACGATAAGAATCTCTTCCGTTTAAGGGCTCTTGGAACTTATTTTAACCTTTGTGTGAGCCCCTAGCTTAAAAACCATTTGTCTCACTTCCTTGGTACTGTCTAACTGAAGGGACTTGAGTGAACTTTGCAGAAAAAAAAATACAAGAAACACCGTCAACTATTAGAACGTTAGTTGGCAGGGCATACAAGCCAGCCGGGCAAGAGTACCAGCAACAACATAGACAGCTACTACCGCTGCATCCCCCGCCCAATATTCGACCGCAAATTATATGGAAACATCGAGGCAAAGAGATAGAGAATGGATCGATACGGATCAAGTGGAAAACTATGAGACGGAATGGAGAGAGAGACGGACCGTGTAGAAAACCATTCTTGTGTCCATTAGGACTGCTGTATTAAGAAAAAACTGCGCATATTTGAAAAGAGTTGCGATCCATGCGAGTGAGTAGAGGGGCGAAGAAAAAGGACGAAATAGAAAAGAAAAAGATAAAATGAAGGGAGGTAATACCAAAATGATAACAAAGAGGGAAATCAGAGAGAGACGAAGGTCAAGAGGAAAATAAAAAATAGGAAGGTGAGATGAAGGAGTAAAAGAAGGAAAATATTAAGTAAAAGTAGCATGACGAAAGGAACGGTACAAGAGAGAAAACAAGAGTACGGAGAAAGAGAATGGATAGAATTAATGAATAATTCGAATGTCCAAATCGAGACGTAAGGACCGATTTAGAACCGTCTGTACGGGGTTTGACCTCCATAATACAAAATCAGTGTAGTGCAAATCAAGTGCCGTGATTTACGGACTCTACCCATGATGCAGCACTTCTGGGCCATATAGCATATCTACGACGGTGACTAACTGGTGTACAGCTATTTGCAGCACGGGATCGACTCCAGAGAGTAACAGCTCCGGGTTATTGCCAGCCAGATGCATTAAAGTGAATGCAGCAGCGAGGAGACATAATATCTCAAGTCAGCAGTTGCTGACAAGCCATTTCTCACTCAGGATATTTAGTGTCCGTTTGGACAACTTTGCATTAGGTACTACCTTCTAGACTTGAGTCGCTGTAATTTTTGTTAGAATGTATTATACTGTATTATTATTATTATTATTATTATTATTATCATTATTATCAAATTATATAATTATTACTACACATTATTTTATATATAAAATCTATATATATATATATATATATATATATATATATATATATATATATATATATATATATATAATTTGAGCTGGTAATGGAAATTACGGGAAAACGGCTGAACGGATTTTAATGAATGACCCGTCATTTTGAAGCTTGGCATCCAAGGATTTTCTGAAAAATATTAACTTTCAGTGAAGTGTTAGTTTTCCTACATAATTTTTAATAAATGGTGAAGAGTTAAATATCCCGGTCTACAAGGACTGTGAAATTTTCCTGTGAAATAAACTTTCAAGTGAAATCATTAGCTACTGGAATATATCCATTTAAATTTTATGCCTTTTTGGAATATAGGCTATATGACATATCGGCCACCGGCGTAGCTCAGTCGGCTGAGGCGATTGCCTGCCGATTTGAAGTTGCGTTCGGGAGTGGGTTCGATTCTCGCTTGGGCTGATTACCTGGTTGAGTTTTTTCCGAAGTTCTCCCCAACCGTAAGACGAATGTCAGGTAATCTATGGCGAATCCTCGGCCTCATCTCGCCAAATACTATCTCACTATCACCAATCCCATAGACGCTAAATAACGTAGTAGTTGATACAGTGTCATTGAATAACGAACTAAAAAAACATCATATAATAGACCTATAATGGCAGATCATCCTAATATGGACATTAGGACGAAGTGTAGTGAAGACAGAATAAGAAACGAAGCTGTGTTGGAAAGAGTGGATGAAGAAAGAATGGTGCTGAAACTGATCAGGAAGAGGAAAAGGAATTGTCTGGGTTAATGGCTGAGAAGAAACTGTCTACTGAAGGATGAAGTGAAAGGAATGGTGAACGGGAGGAATATTTGGGGCTCAAGAAGATATCAGATGACAAATATATGGACTATATGCGGAGACTAAAAGGAAGGCAGAAAGTAGGAAAGATTGGAGAATGCTGGGTTTGCAGTGAAAGACCTGTCCTTGGGTATAAAAACTATGAATTAATTATATATCATATTATATTATGTTATACTTAAAGAAGAAGTGATTGGAGGTTCCTTAGGGCTTATGTCCCTGTGCACTTTAAAATAGCGACTGAAGAGCTGGAGAGTCGAAAAGCATTTTCACAATTTAAAAAAAACGTTTCCCGTCTCCTTAAGTACATAGAGAAAGGAATACCATCTATATTTTTTTTAGTTGGTCATTTAACGACGCTGTATCAACTACTAGGTTATTTAGCGTTGATGGGATTGATAGCGAAATTGTATTTGGCGAGATGAGGCCGAGGATTCGCCACAGATTACCTGAGATTCGGTTTTCGTCCGGGGAAAACCTCGGAAAAAAACCAACCGTGTAATCATTCCAAGCGAGAACATCTATATAGATATGTTTCTATTGCGAGTATGTTTTGCCTTCAGTCCTGACTTATCACTTGTTTATGTTAATGTGGTGTAAATACAATGTTTCACAGAACAGGAAGGGAATTGCTGTATGCCGGAAATGCAGTGATTAAATCAAATGTTCTCCGCTGCTGTTGACAAACGATTTTTCTAGTGTGGTATTTCTTAATATCATATCTGCCATCCACAAATGGCATAGCTAATTCCTGCGACTATAGGGATCCTTGTATCTTAATCTCTTTTTTGAAATGTTTGTGCAAAGATTTGCCTTATGGTACCTGCTACGCAGTTACAAAATAAGAATATTATCGTGTTTGAAGTAAGCAATTTCTGAGAGGAATATTGTCGGAATTTTTACTCTGAGTTTGCATTAACAAAATTATAATTAATATCAAGTACAATCGATTAATTTTAATTCGACTAGATTATTTGATTAAATACTTTTGATCGATTAATCTAAAAATAGAAGTTGATCGATTAATCCAGGCATGTCAAAACCCTGCACATTGTGCAGTAGTCTCTGTGCGATGTGCACTTTCTATTCCCCTACCTGGAGGGAGTGAATCGCCTTGGAGGGGAACGCGACAGGGCTATACAGACCTGCAAAAGTAAATCAGCTTTTCTTTCAGTACGGGTGCTGATTTGGCTGTATGTGTGAATGAGTCATGATAAATAAAGTGAGGAGTTCACAGATAACGAACAAGAGAAATTATGAATCATATATCATAATTGTTATAATGTTTTCCATAGCAAACAATAATTATTTTGAAATGAAAGGTTTTGATCAGCCCATGTCGAGGTAATAGTGTTGTGACAGTTTAGATCAGATTAGTAAAGTTAATCAGTACTCTCACAGCAAAACGAACTTGACATTGGCGTTGTTTTGGAGTCAGTACTAACCGCCATCAAAGATTAGACGACTTATGACTTTCATTTCATAAGCTGGTAAATGATGAGAATATTGTGAGGAATACATTAAGGCTCTTGAGGTTGTATGGAGCGAAGAAAGCAACTATTTGCAAGGCGGAAAAATTTTCTGGAAAAATATATAATTGCAAATTTTCCATCTCACGTCACTATTATGCTAATATATTTATTAATAAATCTTTAAACCTGACATAAATAGAATATCGCCGCTTCACAGCTTGTGAACTACACTTTTAATTTCTTTCAGTAACGCTTCCAACTTGTCGATACTTGCTCTTAACGTTTTCCAAATAAACTATATGTGAATTTAAATTCTAAGCTTAATTTATATAATTTATTAATATTAATGTTAATTTATATTGACATACAGAAAGGAAATTATTTCAGTGTAAAAACTTCACAATGTCCTACTGCCTGTAATTAATTGTGAGTATATTTTTTTAACATTTGTGTACCAATGATCCCAATAAATAATAATGCTTGACGAACAATGAAAGAATAGGGTCTATTATTTAAAATAATTAGTACCTACTACGTAAAATGAAATACTGTTTTCGTGTTTTGTTGTTTCGAAATTACTGCAATATTCTTTTTCTTCAAATAATATATAAAATCATTTTAATAAATTATGCTTTACAAACCACTACTTTGTCAAGTATAACTGAGTAAGCCTAAAGATTTTTGTGCGAGATCGTGCGTATTTGCTTGTTTTCCGCACAGAACCAATACGCGGTAAGTGTGAAATACCACATTCAGTATTCCCAACGTATCACACATAACAATTTCCCTCTTCTTACCGCTTAAGCGCGACATTCATTTTACTGCTTTAGGCTTTTAACATATTATTTTTAGAGACGTTTAACATAGTAATAATTATAAATTGGAAACTTACCACTGCAATTTCACCTAAATTGCAATGTTAATTATTGTTTTTAAATATTTGCAAAAATTAAGTAAAGTCTACTACTCCACGAAACTTATTGCATTCCTGATACAAGTAACATTAAGGAAGCCGTGAAAAAATCAACAAGATTCCAGATGCCGATGTTATTACTGCAATATGTTATATAAATAATATTGTTAAAATATTAAAATGAAAAATAAATCATTATATAACCTTACCGTTTGTTTTAAGTTCGCATTTATAGACTGGGGGAAAAAATACAGACGTATATCACGGCCTGCTGGAGTATTGTAAACACAGAAAACATTTTATAGCAACAATGTTGAAGGAAGATATTTTGGTGTTCCGAAGTTGCCGTCATTAAACAGAAACCTAGATGGAGATCATTGCAACTAATTAGAAATTCGTCTTTCAGGTATGTAATAAACGACCTTCGCACAAAATAATGTACGATACACGAGCGGTATGTTTGTTTTCATGTTCTCGGAAATTAAAAAAGCTCAACTACGTTTCGCTTTTTCAATCTTTTCCTCGAACATGAAAACGTCAACATACCGCTCTTGTAACGTATATTACTATTGTATTGCAATTGTCAAGTATAGACACTGATAATTACCGTGTTTTTCTCCTTCTGCTAAGTGTGTTTATAATGTCCAAATGCCTATTTAAGCAAACCCTAGATGCGCAGAATAGATTATTGTACATCCCTCCAGCTAAGAACGGGTAAGAACAACCCTTGAATGATGCAATCCGCACAGACCGGCGATCCGTGCACAAAACTGCACCTTTAGAGTCTGATTTCTGACATGCCTGGATTAATCGATTAAATCCCACAACACTAGCTTTTATTAAGGGTAGCAATGATCTGAGTGCAGAAGGACATCCGTCTGACCTTGCATGTAAGCTCCACACAAACATAATTGAGACAGTGGCCTTCCAGATGCGTTTCGACAGTAAAAACAAATATGCTAGGCACAAGAAGTCATAAATCTATAGCTGTCAGATATCCCCACCATTGCTCGGCTCTCTGAAAATGTTGCTTTGCGGGCGAAATCCACCTGAATTCAGCCAATTAGCCACGCCTGATTAATGCCATACATTAATCAAGTATACGTTCCCATTTATAACGCAACTGACACGACGAAACTTCTTGGATTCCAAGAAGCTCCAGATATCGAGAAATCGTATATTTCTCAGTCCTCACACAACCCTCTACCGAACTGCAGGAAGGGAGAAATCAATTCATCTTCCCCTAACAGCCTCCCTCTCTCATCTATCTTCATAACGGCCCTTCTGTCCAGGATTTTGAACCGAAAAGCCATGTGAATTTTTTATCACTCTACATCTTACGTTGAAATCAGACTTCAGCTCAATTGAAGTTTACGACAAAATATGAATAACGTCATAGCTTAAATTTATCAAGCCTCTTGAGACAGAAGAAGCCTTCTTTATGACAATATTACTTTTGTCTTCACGCATCTCATCTTTCAAATCTCAACAGTTTTAGATTATGTAATACAAATGCAAGAATGACATCTATGAAACTTTATGCTCGACCATGCCGAAATTTAGTAATTATACACCTAGTAGCAGTCCTTTAATGCATGTCATTAAAGTACACCTATTCATTAAAGTTCAGCTTTTCGATTATACTCGGATATGCAATCGAAAGACAACGAGGGAAACGTCACGGAGGCTGGAAATCCAATACTGTCGCAGAAGGTTATGTTCTGTTACTATAATAATTAGCGTTAATTGTAAATAATATTCAAATAAATTCAATTTGTCATCTCGTTTTTCAATTCTACTCAATTTCCAGGTTATATCAAAATTACTTTGTTATTCTCTAGATTACATCAAGGTCAATGACATTATTGTTCCTCGGAAAAAATTAATACTTTCGCGTCTGCGCACATCTCACAATTTACGAGCTATGCACAAGGTCACTTCCGATCTTCAGTCAGATACGAATAAAATGAATACTTCTGAATAATTTCAAGTTAGAAATATGGTCGAGCATAAAAAGTCGCATGAAACTTGCCTATAATGGTAATTAAGAAGCTCGTATGAAAATTATGAAACGAGCGCAAGCGAGTTTCATAAACAAACATACTCGCGTCTTAATTACTATCATTATAGGCTCGTTACATAATGTACTATTATATTTCGCCCATCTTCTAGAAATGATTAAAACATGAGTGTCAATCTTTGTGACGCAAAATAGCAAACATATACAATATCTATAAAACAAATCTAATTGTAGTAAGGTGTGACAATAAATGTGGACAGAAATTCATACAGGAGTAAGACAAGCTTGCGGCCGTTCACCATTGCTATATATATATATATATATATATATATATATATATATGAATCAAATGATTAGAGAATGGAAACAATTGCCTCATGGATATATACAATTCAATAGACATTTACAACTAGATTCATTACTTTTTGCAGACGATTTAGCTCTGGTGGCATCCTCAGAAGATGAATTACAACGTTCAATTTTTAATTTTAACAAAATTGGAATTAAATATGATATGAAAATCAATAAAGAAAAAACTAAAATTATGGCCTACTGCGGAAAATTCCCTGTGCCTAGCAAAATATGTTTAGATTCAAAAATATTTGAAAGGATAAATTATTTTGCATATCTCGGATATACATTATCTTTTTTCGATGAAGTAGACATTTCACAGAAAATTTCTAAATACACCAAAACAATGGGAATAATTAACACCATTATGAAACCTTCCCTAGTACAAAGGCATACTCGAATTCGCCTTTACAAGACCTTGGCGAGACCTGTACTTTGTTACGACAGTGAGGCATGGACATTGAGGAAGAAAGACGAAAGCAGAATAACGGCTAATGAAATGAAATTTATGAGATATACAGCGGGATATACGAAATGGGATCACAAACGCAATGAAGATGTAATGGAAGAATTACAACTAGAACCTGTAATTAATCTCGTAAAACATTACCAGAACAACTGGATAAATCATCTGCATCGCATGCATAGAGATAGAATCCCAAAAGTCATGCTCCACTATCGTCCAAACGCGAAGAGATCTCTCGGTCGTCCAAAGAAGCGCTGGATTGAAAATTCAACTGTGAGATCGTAACAGGCCATTTGGCCTAATACTTGAAGGGAAGAAGAAGAAGAAGACTATGTCACTATAGCTGTCACGGTCTAGTGGCTAGAGCGCTGGACCCGGGTTCGATCCTCGGCGTACCTCCGATCTATAACTTGTGTTGGACAAACCCGTGTTTCACTTAATACAGGGGCTTTCTCCGGAAACTCCGGTTCTCTGTGGAATCAAAACAAATCTCCATCATCAGCTCAACTTATCAAGGATGTAGCGTAGACTAGCCTACTATGTTGCACCCTGGGCAACGACTCTGTCGGTAAATTGGTCTACACAACTGGCTTCATATGGGTGAATGGCGAACTGCAATCGGAAAGGGATGTTAAACTAGAATACGTATGAAAAGATACGAAAATGCGAATGTAAGAGACGAAATGAGACAATAAAAGTAAATCCCAGATGGCTAGTCGAAACATAATCCTGCCAAGAAGTCAAAACAACCATCCAAGAACAAAGAACAGCAAAGCAATAAAACTGACAATGAAAAACTTAACGTCCACAAAAGATCGAAAAGACAACCCAGGACTTCAGACTAGACAGTTTATTTCTTTACTTGTTAGAAAGAAGGACGGGGTCAACTTTGCAGAATGCACGACGTTGATTGAAAATTTACGTTTCTTTTATAGTGTTTTAACAACGTCCAACTTGAAAAGATATTCAGCGCCTGTATGTAGTAGGGAAAGAAAAGAACGCATTAAGTTTAGAAGAGAAACTAGCGCAAAATGAAGGCGACGAAAGAGAAAATCGTAACAGGAAGAATAAGGAGAAAAGACATCGAAACAAGAAGATAAACAGAAGAGGAAAAGTAACAAACCCGGAATAGGAATAGTAAATAGAGTAAAAACAAGATGAACTACACGAAGGAAGAAGAAGAGGACAAAACGGATAAGGAACCATAATAGAATCGAGTCAAGGGACAAGAAGAACAAATGAAAAACAGGGGGAATATAGGTGAAGGCGTAAGAAGTAATAGTAGAAAGGGAAGCAAGAGGAAAAACTCTAGAGAACAAGAGGAACAAACTGAGATATGCAAGAGGAACAAAGGGAAGATAAAAAGGAGGAACAAATGGAGGATAAACAAGAGGAACAAACGGAGAATACACAAAAAAGGAGGGTAAAGAAGAGAAACAAACGGAGGATAAGCAAGAGGAATAAATGGAGGATAAAGAAGAGGAACAAATGGAGGATAAGCAAGAGGAACAACTGAGGATAAACAAGAGGAACAAACGGAGGATAAACAAGAGGAATAACTGAGAATAAATAACAGAATCAAACGGAGGATAAACAAGAGGAATAACTGAGGATAAACAACAGGATCAAACGGAGGATAAACAAGAGGAATAACTGAGGATAAACAACAGGATCAAACGGAGGATAAACAAGAGGAATAACTGAGGATAAACAACAGGATCAAACGGAGGATAAACAAGAGGAATAACTGAGGATAAACAACAGGATCAAACGTAGGGTAAACAAGAGGAATAACTGAGGATAAACAACAGGATCAAACGGAGGATAAACAAGAGGAATAACTGAGGATAAACAACAGGATCAAACGGAGGATAAACAAGAGGAATAACTGAGGATAAACAACAGGATCAAACGGAGGATAAACAAGAGGAATAACTGAGGATAAACAACAGGATCAAACGTAGGATAAACAAGAGGAATAACTGAGGATAAACAACAGGATCAAACGGAGGATAAACAAGAGGAATAACTGAGGATAAACAACAGGATCAAACGGAGGATAAACAAGAGGAATAACTGAGGATAAACAACAGGATCAAACGGAGGATTAACAAGAGGAATAACTGAGGATAAACAACAGGATCAAACGGAGGATAAACAAGAGGAATAACTGAGGATGAACAACAGGATCAAACGGAGGATAAACAAGAGGAATAACTGAGGATAAACAACAGGATCAAACGGAGGATAAACAAGAGGAATAACTGAGGATAAACAACAGGATCAAACGGAGGATAAACAAGAGGAATAACTGAGGATAAACAACAGGATCAAACGGAGGATAAACAAGAGGAATAACTGAGGATAAACAACAGGATCAAACGGAGGATAAACAAGAGGAATAACTGAGGATAAACAACAGGATCAAACGGAGGATAAACAAGAGGAATAACTGAGGATAAACAACAGGATCAAACGGAGGATAAACAAGAGGAATAACTGAGGATAAACAACAGGATCAAACGGAGGATAAACAAGAGGAATAACTGAGGATAAACAACAGGATCAAACGGAGAATAAACAAGAGGAATAACTGAGGATAAACAACAGGATCAAACGGAGGATAAACAAGAGGAATAACTGAGGATAAACAACAGGATCAAACGGAGGATAAACAAGAGGAATAACTGAGGATAAACAACAGGATCAAACGGAGGATACACAAGAGGAATAAACGGAGGATAAACAAAAGGAACGGAGAATAAACGAGAGGAAAAAAGGAGTATTAAAAAGAGGAAAAAAGGAGGATACAAAAAAGTAACTATGAATGATGAAAAACAAAATTACTAGAAACAAAATGAATCGATGTTAGAACAAACTGAGAAAGAAAATAAATATTAAAAGTGAAACTTTAATCCAATTCGACAGTAGGGTGAAGAAATAGCTATTTAATTATTTAATTGAAGGTATTAGGATGTAGATTGTAGCGAAAATCATTAACGTCTTAATCAAATACTCTTAAGTCTCTACGATCCCAAATGAACCTAAGTAGAAGCAAATTTCAGCCGTATTAGATTGTGAGCTAACTGACCTTGGTCTGAAACAGAAGCTTCAACACATGCCAAAGTAGTGTAATTCAACAGTAAAGTGGTTGTGAATGGCCAAGACTTCTGTCGTTTCCTCTCCGGACAAATGTCTGATAACTGAATTCCCCACATCCTTTCCATTACGATAACACTGTTTACATTTGTGCTTGCTTGAGGCCACGACCTCGTGTTCGTATCCCGCATAGATAGCAGTCGTTTGTCCTCTATAGGAGATGTCCTTTATCATCTTGGCTGGAGATCAGGCGCAGTCTGGAACCCACGGAGGTCCTCCAGTGTCAATTTGAAACGAGTTTCGTTTCAATGACTCATTAAGAAAAACGAGTTAATCGATAAAACTATATAGTTGCTTCTTATATTGTAAATAACTGATGCATTTGATGCATCACTTGCATTAGTGAAACAAAACAACCAACAACTCCCATCAAACGGTTGACTATGCAACGTCCAACACTAGTGTGCCATGAAATGGAGGGAGAGCTCGCATTTACATTTTAGTCTAATATACACCTCATAATTTTATGTTCCATTAAAATTCTTCATAGAATTTCATATTCTACTCAAATTCTTTACATAATTTATGATCCATTAAAATTCTTCATATAATTTCATTTTCTACTAAAATTCCTAACACAAAATTATGTTCCATTAAAATTCTTCATAGAATTTCATATGCTACTAAAATTATTTACATAATTTTACACTCCAATATAATTTTTCATAAAATTTCATATTATAATAAAATTCGTTACATAATTTTATGTTCCATTAAAATTCTTCATAGAATTTCATATTCTACTAAAATTCTTTACATAATTTATGTTCCATTAATATTCTTCATAGAACTTCATGTTCTACTAAAATTCTTTACATAATTTATGTTCCATTAATATTCTTCATAGAATTTCATATTTTACTAAAATCCTTTACATAATTTTATGTTCCATTACAATTCTTCATATAATTTCTATTCTACTAAAATTCTTCACATAATTTTATATTCCATTAAGATTCTCCATAGAATTTCACATTCTACTAAAATTCTTTACATAATTTATGTTCCATTAAAATTCTTCATATAATTTCATTTTCTACTAAAATTCTTAACACAAAATTATGTTCCATTAAAATTCTTCATAGAATTTCATATGCTACTAAAATTCTTTACATAATTTTACGCTCCAATATAATTTTTCATAAAATTTCATATTATAATAAAATTCGTTACATAATTTTATGTTCCATTAAAATTCTTCATAGAATTTCATATCCTACTAAAATTCTTTACATAATTTTTGTTCCATTAATATTCTTCATAGAATTTCATATTCTACTAAAATTCTTTACATAATTTATGTTCCATTAATATTCTTCAAAGAATTTCATATTCTACTAAAATCCTTTACATAATTATATGTTCTATTATAATTCTTCATATAAATTCTATTCTACTAAAATTCTTTACATAATTTTATATTCCATTAAGATTCTTCATAGAATTTCACATTCTACTAAAATGCTTTACATAATTTTATGTTACATTAATATGCTTCATAGAATTTCATATTCTACTGAAATTCTTTACATAATTATATGTTCTATTATAATTCTTCATATAATTTCTATTCTACTAAAATTCTTTACATAATTTTATATTCCATTAAGATTCTTCATAGAATTTCACATTCTACTAAAATGTTTTATATAATTTTATGTTACATTAAAATGCTTCATAGAATTTCATATTATACTAAAATTCTTTAGATGATTTTATGTTCCATTAAAATTCTGCATAGAATTTCATATTCTACTAAACTTCTTTACATAGTTTTATGTTTCAATAAAATTTTGCATAGAATTTCATAATCTACTAAACTTCTTTACATAATGTTATGTTCCATTAAAATTCTCCATAGTATTTCATATTCTAATAAAATTCTTTACATAATTGTATGTTCCATTAAAGTTCCTTATAGAATATTATATTCTATTAAATTCTTTACATAATTTGATATTCCACAAAAAGTTGAATTTTTTAATTTCATATTCCACTAAAATTCCTTTCATAATTTTATATTCTACTAATATCTTTTATGTCAACAAATTCATACATGCCACTAAAATTCTTTATGCAATTTTATAATCTCATCAGCTTCAAAACTTGTTATAATTTCATTAATATTTCACTAAAAAAAGAGCTGAGATACGTTCAGCAAATCTACGCAGTTACCAAATTTTCGACAAATTATTCTGGCTTATTATATTTAAAAAAGTTTATAAATTTCTTTACACAAAATATTTTTTATTTTAGTGAACCTGTTGACACCATCTTAAAGTCCAACCAATTTAATAAATAGCTGATCAAACTTGATAAAATTATCAATGGAATAACAAATTGTACAAGTAAGCAACCTGTAAATGTCATGTTTTCCAAGATGATGCTCCTGGTTGCATGGCAACAGTTCAAGGGGCAGCCCTGCACTGTGGCACATAGACTTTCGCTTCATCATCCCGACTCAACAAAGCCTGTAATCTCAGATGACGAGGCTCTAACTCCAGACTATTTTCTCGTCACGAACACCTAAAAATAACTTTAAACTCTACTCATCACAAGAAAGAAAGAGAGCATGATGGAGGATGAAATTCTGTGCGCTTAGCCACTACACAAGCTCACCAGGGTTAACATTTGAGGATTTAATGTAGCGCAAACGATGAGTGATGTTCATTTGTCAGCAGTAATCGACGAGCGTTTTCCTCTTAATACAACAGCTGTCTTTCTATGTGTCAAATTTAGTTGTTGTAGCGTGTTCCTAATTAGTTATTTAACAACGCTGTATCAATTGTGACGTTATCTACCGTCGCTGGAATTGGCGATAGAGAGATGACTGTACATGACATGACGAGAACATGGGGAAGAGAAAGAAAACAATGGGAAGATAAAAAAACAGAGATAAGACTAAGAGAACTAGCGGAATACAAGGAGAAAAAATGGGAATAAAGAGAAGGCAAGGTTAATACAAGGGAAATAACAGGACTATAAGGAGAATAAGAAGACAAGGGGAACAAGGGAACTCGATGAGAAGAATGTGAATAGAAGTAAAACTAGGGGAACTGAAGAAGAACAAGGGAAGCTCAGAGAGAACACTCTCTCGTCACTGGAACTCTCTGCCGCCTGAAGTCAAGGGCTGCCGAGCATTGAAATCTTTCAAATCCAAGTTAGAAAATTATCTTATGACGAGTTGCCAAACTAACTTACTATTATGACAAGTGTTGTATTGCATGTTTCCACGTATTCACATTTTTTTATGTTCTAGTGGTATTTAACTTATTTTATATTTTTGTCTTCATATTTTTCGATAATGGTATATCTATAATGTGATAAGTTGAGCTATATATATAATCATAATTTTCCTTACTGTGTGTACTTAAAAATATTGTATTCATTGTATGCTTTGTACTGCACTATTTTATTACCATTATTATTATTATTATTATTATTATTATTATTACTATTACTATTTTTATCATTATTATTATTATTATTATTATTATCATTATCAATAATTGTCTTATTTTTTTATACTTTGCATGTCTCATTTATTTTGGCCTCCTGCTCACATTTTATTATACTTTTTCCTCTCTTTCTATATGTTATACATTATGTCTGATTTCTACTTATTTGTTGTTTACATTTTATTATTATTATTATTATTATTATTATTATCTTATTCAGTTTTGTATGAAAAATTGTAGTGTGCATTGTAAATTTGTAGTGTTCTTGCAACGCAATTTTAGTCCTGGTTGAGTGTTAGAGAAGGCCGTATGGCCTTAACTCTACCAGGTTAAATAAACCATTATTATTATTATTATTATTATTATTATTATTATTATTATTATCTTATTCAGTTTTGTGTGTAAAATTGTAGTGTGCATTGTAAATTTGTAGTGTTTTTGCAACGCAATTTTACTCCTGGTTGAGTGTTAGAGAAGGCCGTATGGCCTTAACTCTGCCAGGTTAAATAAACCATTATTATTATTATTATTATTATTATTATTATTATTATTATTATCAAGGTGAACTCAGGGAGAACAAGAGAAACTCGAGGACAAGGGGAACTCGAGGAGAACGAGGGTAATACAGCGTATAGATAATTATACAGTATGGACACTTCGCGTCGGTACCTTTGATCTAGCAGGACTGATTTCAATGACCTTCAAACCAGTTTCAGCGTGAGATTCTGCTTTCTCCCTGGAGTTGGCGCTGAATCACACCAGCTAGCAGTCGACACAGCGGAAATATAACACATACAATTAATACATCTAGGTACATTATGTACTCAAATAAAATAAATTGGATCCATAAAATAATAAATCCGTCATTAACTGTAATGTCTAGACTCTAGAGTTCCTTTATAATGAGAGTTGAGACGTCGACCCCCAACAACAATTAAAATATGTAATGATTTGATAGCGCTGAAAATGGAAAAACAAAACTCTTATGAGAAGTAAAACCATATACCTATATTATATTATATACAAATATTAAACGGATTCGATACTTAATTTCATAATGTATTATATTATTTTATAATATAATTTATTATATCTGAAATATAAAATATTACTATTACAACTAGTTTGTCACTGAGAAATAAGGAAAAGCTGTTAACTTGAATTTATTTGAAGCAAAGCGTTACAGGATTATACAATAAGGTAGGCGATGTTTGGATCCTGTGTCTCAACTCTATACTCAATTATTATCTTAGCGTATGCTCGATTACACTTACCTCTAGCGCTTGAAAGTGGAACTAAACGCTGGCACACAGAGAAACAAAACAGGAAAATTCGCTCAGTGTCCATTCTATATAATCCCTATTCGCTGGGTTTTACAAGGAGAACAAGGGAAATTCAAGGAGAACAAGTAGAACAGAAGAAGTATCATAAAAGAAGAATAAGGTACAGGGTTGTACTTTCATGTACAGTCCGCGTCACCGTTTTTGGCGTGTGAAATAAGTAATGGGAATGTTAAGTGCGAGTGTTTTACATTTGCCGCAGTCAGTCTAACAACTGTGTTTGGCAAATGGCGGATGTGACGTGTATAAGATGTGGTACCATTCTCAACTGCACTAGCAACATGCTCACAAGCTGGGCATTATATATCTAGGACATATGCCAAAAATGCTGGCGCCAACTTTAACGGTCAATTTCCTAGTTACCTCACCCATACCTAGTAGTAGTAGCAGTAGTAGTAGGTTTATTTTGCCTGGCAGAGTTAAGGCCATGAGGCCTTCTCTTCCACTGAACCAGGTTTCAATAATATACGTGAAATACAAAATTAGATTACAAAACAACACAAAAGAAAATACCTTAGAAATTACATAAAATATAGTAGAAAATTACAATTACCTAGTGGCGAGAAGTTAATTACAGTTCTGCGACAAAAATCATAGCCTACATCCGTGTCTGAACCCACAATACATGGATTCAGAGATACGATAACCATTGCACCACCGAGGAACAGTACGCCCCACGAGTTGAACACACACAAGGTACCGAGGGAAGATGTGCTAGTCACCACCCACTAGCCATAAATCACAGATGAATTATCACGAAATTAGAAACCAGAATGCAGATAGGCGAAGTTGGTGTGTGCAGCTGGAGTTGTCCGGACCGCAGCGCCACAAATTAACCGGAAGCTGCAACGCAAGGGTATTTATTACTCCGTTGCCAGACATTCATGCATATTTCAGGTTGCATATATCACGGGCGCAGAGCAGTTTGCACGCTGCATAAATATACTCGAGCGAGGAGCTAAATTGGGGTGCTGAAATTTTAATATGGACAATTGCATTCGGGTCAAAAACCTCATTTTCAGCTTCCATTTCACAATCGCAATGATTCTGTCTCTCTCATCACTTCTCATGGATAAAAAACGCGTCCAAAAATATTACTTTCAGTTTCCATTTCACAATCGCAATAATTTTGTCTCTCTCATCGTTTCTCGTGGATAAAAAATGCGTACAAAAATCTTATTTTCAAGCTTCCATTTCACAAACTTTCTCATCATTTCTCGTGGATTAAAAAAACGCGTCCAAAAATCTTATTTTCAAGCTTCCATTTCACAAACTTTCTCATTGTTTCTCGTGGATAAAAAATGCGTCCAAAAATCTTATTTTCAAGCTTCCATTTCACAAACTTTCTCATCATTTCTCGTGGATTAAAAAACCGCGTCCAAAAATCTTATTTCCAGCTCCTATTTCACAATCGCAATGATTTTGTCTCTCACATCATTTCTCGAGGATTAAAAAAAAACGCTCCCAAAAACCTTATTTTTAGCTTCCTTTTAACAATCTTTCTCATCATTTCTCGTGGATAAAAAAACGCGACCAAAATCTTATTTTAAGCTTCCATTTCTCAATCGCAATGATTCTGTCTCTCTCATAATTTTTCGTGCATAAAAAACGCGTCCAGAAACCTTATTTTCAGCTTTAATTTCACAATCTTTCTCATCATTTCTCGTGGATAAAAAAACGCGTCCAAAAACGTTACTTTCAGTTTCCATTTCAAAATTGCAAAGATTTTATCTCTCTCATCATTTCACTGGATATAAAAAAAACGCGTCCAAAAACCTTATTTTCAGCTTCCATTTCACAATCTTTCTCATCATTTCTCGTGGATAAAAAAACGCGTCCAAAAACCTTATTTTCACCTTCCATTTCACAAACTTTCTCATCATTTCTAGTGGATAAAAAACGCGTCCAAAAACCTGGTAAGTTTTTAAATGAAAGTCCTGTATAAATGTGGTGTCGATCTCCTATCTTTGTAACCCCTTTTTGTTTCATACGTCCAACTTGAAAACGGTTTCTCTTTCAATTCTACAAATAAATAATAATGGCCTCAATGTTCTCTCAGTATGAGCCATTTTACACAAAATTAATACGTAACACACACATGTATGCATTTCTGATTAAACAAACGCTCAACAACACAGCCCATTCATGAAACACCAATATAGCGCGTCGTATTATTGTAATGGTAGGCTACAAGACTAACCTCGTTTAGCACAGAGATGTAGCGAATCGATAACCTCTCCCCGGTTCCCTTTCTCAAGCTTAAGAATCGAAGTCGTAGCCTTGCATTTAGAGGCTTCTGCCACAAGCCTCGTCTCGCACTGAACTCTCGGATCCTTGAACGACTTGAAACAGTGAATTTAATATGTTGAAGGATCGGAATTAAACGAAGTTATTTTGAATCGTAACGATTGTTTTTTCTTCCACCATGTTAATGTCAAAACAAGTGCTTACAAATTTTGGCCACTCGAACGCAATTACGAGTGCACTAAAATAGTTTCCCTGGGGCCGTTTACATAAAGAAAACACAATTTCATGGAAATATTTATTGACACAAATACAGCAATTGTTGAGCTATTTTTCAACGTATTCCCCACCGAAATTGAGACATTTGTCATATCGTGGGATCAATTTTTGTATCCCTGTGTCGTAGAAGTTGCCGCCTGGGATTGGAACCAGTGTGTTACAGCCGCCTGCACCTCTGTCGATCCCATGGTATGATTATGTTAAAAATAGCTCAACAGTTGTACATTCCAATACATTTTCCATTGAAATTGTGTTTTCTTTCTGTAAACGGCCCCAGAGAAACTTATCTCTTTACGGTTCTTGTAGTCGTGTTCGAGAGGCCAAAATTTGTATAAGCACTTGTTTTGACATTAATAATACGGTGGAAGAAAAAAACTTTTCTCTCTGCCCCCATGAGAATTTTTGCTTGTAAGCCTCAAAATTCTCTTAAGAGATTCGCCAATGCGAATCACTAACTTTTAATTTCGCAGGGTACCTACAGGATTGCAAGAATTTTGTGACACGTGAATATCGACGGACATTAGTGTGGACTTCAGACTTGATGGTCTGCAACTCGTCTTCCTTTCTTGAGTACAGTTCTTCTACCCGGTCGCTACAGCTAATGCTGTTATCTGACATCAGTGGCTTCTACGGCAACATGGAGGTCAATAATTCGCAAGTTTCCACCTCCATGTTGGCCATTACCATCCACACAACTTCTTGCAATAGTTAGATACTTAGTTTCTTTTTCTCTAGATTCGTTACAGAAGAAGAAACTTTAAAAATTTTCTCTTAAATCCAATGCACGGGTCTTCTGACCAAGTAATAGGTTTTTTTTTTTAAGTTTTATGTCCAACCTGTGAAAGGGGTCATAAAAACTGTCCGATCGTTAAATTGTATCCTTACAGTTATTCTTTAAAAATAAATATGTATTTATTAAGGCAACATGGTCCACGAAAGTTGCCTTTTCAAGAACTAAACTATTTATCAAAATTTATAAGATTCGAAATTTTTGCGTTTCTCACATAACTCAAAAACTATCCAACATTCTGTAATGACATTTTTTGTGTATTTATGCATGTCATATCTACAATATGATGCAAGATCATTTCTCTACTTTTGATAGATTGTCTGATAAAAAGTAAATTCATTTTAAAAATGACCAAATATCAGTATTTTCTTCTAACACAAAATAAAAAGATAAATATTATTTATTAAGGCATGTAGTTGAAAGAACATGATATTGTAAACATGAGTTTCAGCAATAAAATAAAAGAGAGAGAACATGAAAAGTTAACAAGTTCATGAGTTATGAGGGAAACGCTTCATCACTTCACAGCACTTCACATCCTCTTTTACTGTCTCAGTCCCCCGTGGATGGAATTCGCTACCTCAGAAGATTAGGGGCTGCCAGACAATAACCACTTTCAAGAAAAGGCTAAACGATTTCTTACGGGCGCAGTCAAATTGAAGTTATAATTGTGATCGAGTTTAATAATTTAATTTAATTATATTTAGGTATGACTATCATTACTATTATTATTATTATTATTATTATTATTATTATTATTATTATTATTATTATTATTATTATTACATAATTATTTCATTGGTGTTGTGAAGATGAAAAGAACTGTCATTGTATTATATTGTGACAGCGACGTGAGAATCGAACTCACGACCAGCGTCCCGCATGAAAGCAGATCGCACAGGCTCCACGGAACATTGAGTGACGTCGCGCGGTGGAGAGAAGAGAGAGGGTGTATTACGTCAACGCAACGAGTCTGCGCGCAGCTGCTACTTAACGCAGTGAATGTGGAACGACCTTCTCGACTATTCCAGGAGTCTGTCGATGTAGAGATATCGAGATAATTCTCTACACAACTGTAGAAGGTTCTCGCAACTATGATTTTGCTATAAAAGAGCAGGCGCCAGCGAACTAGAGTTTCAGAGTTTTTCAGTTGATTAGTCAGCCAGTCAGTGAGAGAGCCAGAGCAAGCAAGCCAGTCTTGTGTACCGGAGTTCGACTCGAGTGTGCGTCCGCATCTGCGTTAGCATCCGAAGGCCTGAGTTCGAGTGCAGTGGACCGCAGTTGGAGGGACCTGAGTTCGAGTGCAGTGGACCGCAGTTGGAGGGACCCGAGTTCGAGTACAGTGAACTGTCTCTGAAGGTCTGTGGTTCGAGATACTGTGAACTCGAGTGACTGAGATAGAAGAACTGTGAACTGAGAACTGATAGTTCTGATTTGTAAATAGTGCTTTGTAAATATTAGTTAAGATTAACAGTTCATTGTTGTTCGTACTAGTCCAAGTAAATTGTCATTGTCGTCGGTGGAGTTTTATAACGAATATTGTGTGAGTGAAAATCCAATTGTTGACGAGAGCGTTTAAGGTGAATTGTAGAAAGGAATTATTGTTGTGACGAATAAATTACATTGTTGTAACTAATAAAATTCACAATATTAATTATGTATTATATTGTCTTGTATTGTAGTATTGTATTGCTTTGAATTGTATTCTATTGTATTGTATTGTATTCCATTAATTATGTTATATTCATAGCATTGTAGTAATTTTCTATCATACTGGTTGAGTGGAAAAGAAGGCCGAATGGCCTTAACTCTGTCAGTTAAAATAAATTATTATTATTATTATTATTATTATTATTATTATTATTATTATTATTATTATTATTATTATTATTAAACTGCCACCATTTTGAATTTTGAAAAAATATATACATATTTTTTTTAATCGTAAATTTTTTTTTCATATAGCAGAAGGACAGTGTTTTACACATACCTATTTTCATTATTGTACAAGATACAGTAATACAGGGAAAAAAATGTTGAATATTTCTAAAACTTTTACTGCTGTTAGCTCTACCTAACCCCTTAATTTCATTTAAAAGTAAAAGAAAATGTCATACTTAATGAATTATTTTGTTTGAAAGTCCGATAAAGTGTTGCTATGACGACCTCAACGGCCAAGGCCCCTAATGATCCATTTTTTGCATTCCAACTGTAAAATTAAGCCTGTGAGAGTTACGTACGTATATCTATTTATACCTTGAACGAATTATTACACACTTCAAGACAATGAATTTCGTGGCCTTAAACTACACAATAAACCAGCTGAGAACGTTAGGTAATTCCGCTTTCCCAATTTCAGCGACGCAGCATGAAGAAAATTACACAAACAGAATTCCAGAATTATTTGTGTCTTGTTTTCAACGCCAGACACGCATATTTGTTCGTAGCCGGTAATTTGGCAACCACTTCTGGTTTCGCCATAGAGTCTGCATGCATTTCCTTGTATCTTTCAGACTTCAAACAAATGTTTTGGTAACAGGAATAGAACTATTCAAAAACAAAACTTCGTCTCTGTCCAAAACATTAAACAAAACAATTTCTTATTTTTACTCTCAGGTGCAGTAATACAGGGCGAATCTGATCAAAATTTTCAGTTTTCTAAGTATTAAATTTAAGTCCTAGCAAATTGCCGATTTATTATTTTATAATCATCTATTTTTCAGCTTCCTGTCTTAATTACTTACCTATGGCTTTTAAGGAACCCGGAGGTTCATTGCCGCCCTCACATAAGCCCGCCATCGGTCCCTATCCTGAACAAGATTAATCCAGTCTCTACCATCATATCCCACATCCCTAAAATCCATTTTAAGCTATCCTCCCATCTACGTCTTGGGCACCCCAAAGGTCTTTTTCTCTCAAGTCTTTCAACTAACACTCTATATGCATTCCTGGATTCACCCATAGTGCTACATGCCCTGCCCATCTCAAACGTCTGGATTTAATGTTCCTAATTAATTATGTCAGATGAAGAATACAATGCGTGCAGTTCTGCGTTGTGTAACTTTCTTCATTCTCCTGTAACTTCATCCCTCTTAGCCACAAATATTTTCCTAAGCACCTTATTCTCAAACACCCTTAATCTCTGTTCTTCTTTCAAAATGAAAGTTCAAGTTCCACAACCATGCAGAACAAGCGGTAATATAACTGTTTTATAAATTCTAACTTTTAGTTTTTTAAACAGCAGCCTAGATGACAAAAGTTTCTTAAGCGAATAATAGCAGACATTTTTTATACTTATTCTGCGTTTAATTTATCTCGAGTGTCATTTATATTTGTTATTTTTGCGCCAAGGATAAATTCCAGTTTTTATATTTCCATTCTGACTAATGAATAAAAATATTTACTATTGTTTTTAACTTTTTTTTTACCTTTGTTGTTGATCGGTGTTATCTCAATAGGCGTAGAGAATCCGATCGCACATTATTCTCTCAATTGAAATCGAATACACATTAAAACGTATGAAAGCAATTACTGATACATAATTTAATATAAATAAATATAAATAAAACATTTATGTTTAAAAAAAAAGTTTTTAAAAATGATATTTCAATAATTATGACGAAATATAATTATAACAAGATAATGAATGACACATTTTTTATGCTGAAATTTCTTTATTTAACTTATTCAATATCATAGCCCTCAATATTAATAAAGAATGTACATAATCATATTTCCCACGTCGCAAAGTTTGTTGCACAACCTTTCTTCTACTTCTGCAAAATCTTCAATGTCAGGGAAAACAAAAAATATATCATCCTTTTCCACTTTCGTTTGAAGGAATCTCATCCAATTCAAATCTTTTCCTATTTTTATATCCACTCAGACAATGAAATTGAAATGTCTTATTATTTTTTTAGTGGGGAATCTTACAATAGCGAAATAATTTTCCGAGAGCTTAATTTATCATTGAGTATCGTTTAAGAGATTACATATTCTTCCGAAATCTTTCTAATGCTTAATTTTACTGATTTTGCAAAGTTAAAATCCTAGCAGTTGTTAACGAAAAATAAAATAAATTATTGATATTGATATACAGGCTGTCTTAAAATTAAAGAAACAAATTTTGAGATCGGATAGATAACTTTTTAAAACTTCTTTGTTAAGAAATAAATGGGCTGCAGTAGCCTATATTGCGTTCAGACTGCTAATACTGCAATAAAAATCTTTTTCCCTTACTTTTCGTTTTTGTTTTTTTCTGTAGGATATTTTTGGGTCAAAAGAATACCTGTAAGAATAATTATTTTTGTTTATTAAATTAAATAATTAATTTCATACTTGGGTGCACTATAAGCAGTAACATGATCTGCTGCAAGAAAGTCAAAACATGATAGCAATGGCAAAGGAAGCTTTTAATAGAAAAAGGAAGCATCTTCTGCGGACGTCTAGAAAATGAACTAAGGAAAACACCAGTAAAGTGCTTTGTATGGAGTGTGGCATTGTATAGGGCAGAAAAATGGACATTACGACAAAGTGAAGAGAAAAAGATTACAAGCATTTGAAATGTAGATATGGAGAGGAATGGAGCGTGTGAAATGGACAGACAGAATAAGAAATGAAGCAGCGTTGGAAAGAGTGGGTGAAGAAAGAATGATGCTGAAACTGATCAGGAAGAGGAAAAGGAATTGGCAGGGTCACTGGCTGAAAAGAAACTGCCTACTGAAGGATGCACTGGAAGGAATAGTGAACGAGAGAAGAGTTCTGGGCAGAAGAAATATCAGATTATAGTCAACATTAAGGTACATGGATCATATATGTGGAGACTAAGAAAAAAATCAGAAAATAGGAAATATTGGGGAATGCTGAGTTTGCAGTGAAAGACCTGCACTTGCGTAGAGAACAATGAATGAATTAATTAAATTTATTTTAAAATAAAATTACCTCAATCTGTGTAAGATCGCCGAATTATAGAATCTTGTTGCACTGAAATGAAATGTCACATCCCATTTGTTGCTCAACAAAAAGAGTTTTAAAAGTTATCTATCTGATCTGAAAATTTGTCGGTTTAATTTAGAGACAACCTGTATTAATGAAAAGAAGTCTGTAGCAAGCCTTTTTTTTTTAACAATTTTAATAGCTGTATTAGCATTTCTATAACACGCCTGTTGCCAAGACAACTGAATGACAGGAAAAAAACGTTTGTGCGAGATCGTGCGTATTTGCTTGGTTTCCGCACAAAACCAATCCGCGTCAAGTCTAAAATTCCACATTCAGTATTCCCAACCCAACACACATAACAATTTCCCTCTTCTTACCGCTTAAGTGACATATTGATTTTACTGCTTTAGGCTTTTAACACATTATTTTTAGAGACGTTTAACATAGTAATAATTATAAATTGGAAACTTACCACTGCAATTTCACCTAAATTGCACTGTTAATTATTGTTTTTAAATATTTGAAAAAATTAAGTAAACTCTACAACTTCACTAAAGTTACTGCATTCGTGATGCAAGTAACATTAAGGAAGCCGTCAAAAAATCAACAAGATTCCAGATGCCGATGTTATTACTGCAATAGGTATGTTATATAAATAATATTGTTAAAATATTAAAATGAAAAATAAATCATTACATAACCTTACCGTTTGTTTTAAGTTCGCATTTATGGACTGGGGGAAAAAAAAAAGACAGACGTATATCACTGCTTGCTGGAGTATAGTAAACACAGAAAACATTTTAAAGCAACAATGTTGAAGATAGATATTTTTGTTTTGCAAATTTGCCGTCATTGAACAGAAACCAAGATGGAGATTTCATTGCAACTATTTAGAAAATCCTCTTTCAGGTATGTAATAAACGACCTTCGCACAAAATAATGTACGATACACGAGCGGTATGTATTCTTTCAATTTTCGGAAATTAAAAAAGCTCAACTACGTTTCGCTTTTTCAAACTTTTCCTCGAACATGAAAACTTCAACATACCGCTCTTGTAACGCATATTACTATTAATAGCTGTATTAGCATTTCTATAATACGCCTGTTGCCAAGACAACTGATTGACAGAAGAAAAAAGTTTGTGTATGAGAAATTACGTTTGATTCTTATAACATCGATCTCTTTAAATTCTTTAAGACAGATTCTTTAAAATGGTATCCATTCTCCAATAAAACTGCGAAAGAATGGTATAATGTTACGGTTTGAGACAATCTCCCTCTCCTAGTCTTCTCTGCGCTGTAAATGGAAATTCTCTTACTGTCGTTTCGTCGTTGTTCCCGAGTGCTTGCTGTTAGTAGCTTCTTCCTGAAGCAATACACAAATGCATTAACCGTTGCTGGAATCTGCATAATCCACTTTTACAACGCATCTTTGACCCGGCACAAGAGGAAATGGAAGCCCTCCGAATTCTCTCAGCGCAATTGCAGCCCAGCGTTGTAATGTACGTATTTACATGTTCCATGAACTGAATGATTCCTATGTAAATAAGATATTTTGTGTCACATCAGACGTTCTATAAACCCTACCGCCTGCACGAAACAAAAGAAACAACAATTCTTATCATGTGACAATGATTATTTTAAAACCAGATTAGGAGAAAAGTAAAGCTCTTAAAGTTACCTTAGTTGCTTATTTAACTAGACTGTATCTAATTTGAGGTTATTTAGTGAGGATGTAACTGGTGATAAGTTGGGATAGGATTCTTAGGTAAATAAATATTTTATTTTCACTGTAATAGAAATTCGTAGTTGTGTTGTCAGTTTCGGAGAAGACCACCTCAACATATACCAGTATTTTAAATTTTATTTCATATAAAAACGCATATTTTGAATTTTGTCTACGTAAATACTTTCGAGGAATATCACTTTTGTTGACGTCGTACAACATTTTCTCGAATATCCTTTTGAGAAGATTAACTCCATATGTAGATGAAATTATTGGGGATCATCAGTGCGGTTTTAGGCGTAATAGATCGACTATTGATCAGATTTTTTGTATTCGACAGATAATGGAGAAAAAATGGTAGTATAAGGCTACAGTATATCAGTTATTCATAAATTTCAAAAAGGCGTATGATTCGGTTAAGAGAGAAGTTTTATATAATATTCTTATTGAATTTGGTATTCCCAAGAAACTAGTTCGATTAATTAAAATGTGTCTTAGTGAAACATACAGCAGAGTCCGTATAGGTCAGTTTCTATCTTATGCTTTTCCAATTCACTGCGGGCTAAAGCAGGGAGATGCACTATCACCTTTACTTTTTAACTTGGCTTTAGAATATGCCATTAGGAAAGTTCAGGATAACAGGCAGGGTTTGGAATTGAACGGGTTACATCAGCTTCTTGTCTATGCGGATGACGTGAATATGTTAGGAGAAAATCCACAAACGATTAGGGAAAACACGGAAATTTTACTTGAAGCAAGTAAAGCGATCGGTTTGGAAGTAAATCCCGAAAAGACAAAGTATATGATTATGTCTCGTGACCAGAATAAGTATTGTACGAAATGGAAATATAAAACTTGGAGATTTATCCTTCGAAGGGGTGGAAAAATTCAAATATCTTGGAGCAACAGTAACAAATATAAATGACACTCGGGAGGAAATTAAACGCAGAATAAATATGGGAAATGCGTGTTATTTTTCGGTTGAGAAGCTTTTATCATCTAGTCTGCTGTAAAAAAAATCTGAAAGTTAGAATTTATAAAACAGTTATATTACCGGTTGTTCTGTATGGTTGTGAAACGTGGACTCTCACTTTGAGAGAGGAACAGAGATTAAGGGTGTTTGTAAATAACGTTCTTAGGAAAATACTTGGGGCCAAGAGGGATGAAGTTACAGGAGAACTGAGAAAGTTACACAACGCAGAACTGCACGCATTGTATTCTTCACCTGACATAATTAGGAACATTAAACCCAGACGTTTGAGATGGGCAGGGCATTTAGCACGTATGGGCGAATCCAGAAATGCATATAGAGTGTTAGTTGGGAGCCCGGAGGGAAAAAGATCTTTGGGGAGGCCGAGACATTGATGGAAGGATAATATTAAAATGGATTTGGAGGAGGTGGGATATGATGGTAGAGACTGGATTAATCTTGCTCAGGATAGGGACCAATGGCTGGCTTATGTGAGGGCGGCAATGAACCTCCGGATTCCTTAAAAGCCAGTAAGTAAGTAAATAAATAAAGTAAGAAAGAAACATTACCTTAAATTTTCCAGCAATATCATAAATATTTGCGTTTTAAGGCGTTGAATAATATTTACTTTGTAAGAAATAATCAGACGTGAACGTGTTTGTGACATGATGTTCTAGCGGTATGCGGGGGCTTGGATTCTCGTCACAACAGCCCACGTTGTTTTTCTGCTTTCTTTAGACTGAAACGCATTCTACTAAATCGACGAAGCAGTGTACTGTCATCAGACGAAGCGATCGAACCTGTAACCATATTTTTTTACTCACCCTGTAGTTCACACGTGCAAGCATTCATCACACACGCACACAAGCACATTCATACGCATACATATGAACGTAATAATTATTCACATGTACATAATTCAACCTTGCATGCATATGTACAGTACAAGAATGCATGGGCTATTCAATATGAAATCAATCAGTAAAAAACCTCGCATTTTTTTAATACTCTAATTTTTCCCTTATTTGTACAAGGTGCTGAGGACAGTGCATTTTCAAAAATATACTATCGAAAATCAATCTGTTTTCGTATTGTTGAGCGACAAATTCAGCGTATTTTATAAAAAAAACAAGCCTCTTTCAGCGCTCAGAACTCTGGAACCATTTCCTGTAGAACATTGAACGAGAGCTCATTTTGAAGCTGACATTTGGTAGGTTATGTTAAGAAGTAATCCTTATTTTTATTGCACACAGAGAGACAGATAATCTGATTTTACTTAGTTTTAGGCGTTTTGCCAATTTGTAAAAATGTAAAAAAATATTGATAAAAAACCTTGCATTATTAAGAGGGATTCGGCATTGTTTGCTTAGTGACTCGGCAATAAGTTTCGAGGACATTAAATAAATTATTTTCATACGCCTAGACTTGAACGGCGCAGTACCGCACGCACTGGCCAAGAGCTGAAGATAAGCGAGCGTTGGGCGTCATTTTACTCCTGTGTTTATGAAAACTTGTGATAAAGCTAGCCCAGCTATGCGCTACTAGACGAAACATCACGTGTTTATCTCCTGGCCTTGCTTGCTTCGGCTAGCTCCCGCCTCACAGTCAGCTGGTTAGTTCACGCGCGTACTATTTATTTTCTTTATTTTATATTTTCAATACTTTCTTATCAACGGTGCACCAGTAAAAAATATGTGTTTATTTGTACTTTCAATGCGGAATCTAACCATATATTTTTAAAATATTTTTTCATGGTCAAAGGCGTCTTAAGGGAAGACTCCACTGAAAATCATGAAAATTTTTCCAAATTTTTTTAGCTATTTCACTTATTCAGAATTTATATTTTCATACCCCAAATGGATTCAGCTCAATTCTCATTACAAATACTCGTATGTTTACACTTTTAAAATTAAGGCTCGAAGGGGGCGTGGAATTTAAAGATCTTTCAAAATTGTTTTTCATCGAAGAATTCTTTTTTAAAAATTCTGATTACAAATCTAGTAACTTTCTGTTGGCTCCCTGAAGTTACTAGATGAATGTAGCGGAGGAGAATATTAATTTACATAAATATTCATTTTATTTTCAAATCTATTTTTCTGTGTTCATTTTTGTTGGTTCAACACCAACTTTCTTATGCCAAATATTAATCAATCTGGATGAAATTTTTACTGCAAGTATTTATGAGGTAGCTGCATGTTTTTATGCAATTATTTTGTGAGAAATGCTGCTAGTTTATTTTATTAATGCAATTAGAAAAATATTAATAAAATAATAAAATAAACTGGCAGCATTAAGAAAAATATTAATAAAATAACAATTTTGACAGCTCTTTAAACTCCACGCCCCCTTCCAGCCTTAATTTTAAAAGTGTAAACATACGAGTGTTTGTAATGAGAGTTCAGCTGAACTCATTTGGGGTATGAAAATGTAAATTCTGAATAAGTAAAATAACTAAAAAAATTGGAAAAATTTTCATGATTTTCAGTGGAGTCTTCCCTTAATGAAGAAAAATCTAAATTTCTCCATTTTCATAAAAAGTAAGAAAAACTGTTTACATGTCAATATAAACTTTAATTTCTCAGCATCAAAATAAACCATGATTTTGATCATTGGGTGAAAGGGTTTCGGAGCCACAACAGTTTAAATTTGCTAATTTTATGAAAATACGATAAATTTAAAAAATTTTAATTGAAACACTATGAAGTTCTGATGCCTCAAACTTTGCACAAAGCATTACATCACGGTTGTCAACGAACAGAAAAAGTTTCATTGTATTTAAAAATTGCAAGGTTAATTTTCTCTATAATTCTGTCGATTTGAGATGGAATAGCTCGCATGTACATTTGAGATGTCAGGAACATTTATAATGGATCCAGGGTCTTTAAAACCTTTCCCTGCATGAAGATCGATTGCCACCAAGCAATCTAAAAGCAATGTGGTGTTGAGGGTCTTCGCCCCGTCGGTCGTTCTGTATGAAAATGTGGAGGGCAGTACATATAAGCAACGCGAACGGCTCACTGTCGGAGGCGGTGCACGACGCAGGGACTCGCTCCACTTATCTTCGCTCGACAGCAAACAGGATATGCTGCTGACGTCACAAAGATTATATGGGTATGGGAATCCGCATTACTTTCCCTCGCCTACCCATCGAATTATCTCCAATGTCTGCTCCCTCTTAACCCCCAGATTGCAGAAGAATGGAGTGACGTTAAGAGGTTTCAACTGATCCTATAGCAAGCGGCCCACGACAAAACTGTGCTGGTACAAGCATCACATTTTCACAACAAGCATTGCTTAAATTAAGCAAAACACACAACAATTTTAATATTTCTGTTATTTCCGCGAAAAGTTGAAGGATAGATTACCCACTATATGACAATTAATAAACACATCATATTTTTTATATATTTTTTTGGGTTGTTTTACGACGCTTTATCAACATCTAGGTTATTTAGCGTCTGAATGAGATGAAGGTGATAATGCCGGTGAAATGAGTCCGGGGTCCAATACCGAAAGTTACCCAGCATTTGCTCGTATTGGGCTGAGGAAAAGCTCAACTTGTCCCCACCGGGAATCGAACCCGGGCCACCTGGTTTCGCGGCCAGACGCGCTGACCGTTACTCCACAGGTGTCGACATAACACATAAACCTACAGAAAAGTCTATTGTATTATCCATGTGCTAAAAAAGATAAATGTTCATCTTCCCTCTTGCTTAAAAAAAATCCCTTGTGCAGACGCTTGTATTTCCCTACTTTGACTATACTGACATTTTACTGACTGACCTTTCCAGCGACAACAAAACCAAACTTCAACGTGCTCATAATTTGTGTGTACGTTTTGTAAGCAATATTCGTAAATATGATCATAGTACCCCATCCCTGAAAGCAATAAGTGGCTAAACAACTAAATAACTAAATAAATAACTAAATACAGGTAACTAATAAATAAATAAGTAAATATATAATAAATAGAGGTAACTAATAAATAAATAACAAATAAACAAATATCGGTAACTAATAAATAAGTAATAAATAAATAGCGGTAACTAATAAATAAGTAAATATCGGTAACTAGTAAATAAATATTGGTATCTAATAAATAAATTTTTACCGATAACTAATAAATAAATACCGGTAACTAATAAATAACCAATAAATACCGGTAACCAATAAATAAGTAATAGATAAATATCGGTAACTAATAAATAAATACTGGTAACAAATAAATAAATACCGGTAACTATTGAATAAATAACAAATAAATAAATACTGGTAACTAATAAATAAATAATTCAATGTCGGTAACTAATAAAAAATAAATATCGATAGTTAATATAAATAAATTAATAAAATAAACACTGGTAACTAATAAATAAATACCTGTAACAAATAAATAAATAATAAATAAATATCGATAACTAATAAATAACAAATAAATACCGCTAACAAATAAATAAATAATAAATAATTAAATAGCGGTAACAAATAAATGAACAATAAATAAATACCGGTAACTAGTAAATAAATAAATAAATAAATACCGGTAACTAGTAAATAATAAATAATTAAATACCGGTAACTAATAAATAAATGAATAATAAATACCGGTAAGTAATAAATAAATACCGGTAACAAATAAATAAATAAATACGGGAAATAATAAATAACAAATAAATACCGCTAACAAATAAATAAATAATAAATAATTAAATACCGGTAACTAATAAATAAATGAATAATAATACCGGTAAGTAATAAATGAATAAATACCGCTAATTAATAAATAAATAATAAATAATTAAATACCGGTAACTAATAAATAAATGAATAATAAATATCGGTAAGTAATAAATAAATAATTAAATACCGGTAACAAATAAATTACAAATAAGTAACTACATAAAAACCGGCATCTAATAAATAACTAACAAATAAATAAATAAATAATAACTAAACAAATAAATAAACAAATTAAAAAAAAGAAACAAATAGAAAAATAAATAAGGAAATAAAAATAAAACTAACAATGAAATAAACAAATAAATAAATAAAGAATAAAATCCTTGAACCGTATAATGTACAAAGTTACGAAGTCCTACGCAGATATGAGTTTGGGGGGGCGTATCTAAAACCAACCAGCTTCTACCTACTAATACAAAACAGATATCTCGCACTTTAGTGCGTCGTTGAACCTCCCACTGATTCTATTCCGTATTCCAAGAAAGCATAGGCAGCTTTCCCGCAATCATATCCCTATGCTGTCTCTGCATTTCTCCCCTCTGTCTGCTGATGCTGCATAAAATATGCTTTGTTCTCAATACGCTTTTATTTATCTGAATGCACAGCATTTTTATGGCTCAATGCATGAGAAGAAACCTGCAATCACTGTTGAACAAACATAGGCTGCCTTCAGAAACGAAAACAGCGAGATTAAAAAATTCCTGTTCCTCTTGTATTCTGTTTAGCTATTTTCATTTCATAACCAACAATAATATTGAAATAAGTACACACTGAATTACCTTTTCTTGTCTCTTTGTTTACTGAACAACTTAATATACAGAGTGAACAAAAAGTATGGAGTATTGCTTGTAACTTTTTACTTGAATTTTTATTTAAAATAGTAAATAAAAATTTTTTACGTATTATATCATTTAGTATCAAGCATCCTAATTTAGAAAATTTGTTTTCTCGGGCATACAGAGAGTGACAAAAGCACATTTCTTTTAAATGATAACCTATTTTTATTTTTACATTTTTTAAATCTGCTTCGAATTCTGTGTATGAATAGTTTTCTGTAATCAACTTCAGTACAGCAAAACTTATTTAACTGTTAATGATTTTGACCAAAATAATCTTACACAGAGAATGTAAATTGTATTTTATTTATTTACATTCAGCGCGTCTAGCCGCGAAACCAGGTGGCCCGGGTTCGATTCCCGGTCGGGGCGAGTTAACCTGGTTGAGGTTTTTTCCGGGGTTTTCCCTCAACCCAATATGAGCAAATGCTGGGTAACTTTCGGTGCTGGACCCCGGACTCATTTCACCGGCATTATCACCTTCATCTCATTCAGACGCTAAATAACCAAAGATGTTGATAAAGCGTCGTAAAATAACCTACTAAAAAATACATTGCTTCACAGATAGAATATGGAACATATCAAACGAAAAAAAAAAATCTTAATAGTACTATAATGCATTAATAATAGTCACAGTCTAGTTGAAATATATATACAGAAGAGTTTTACAATATAGTCTACTAGTACAACACAAAGTTTTAGTATCGATACTTAATACAAGACAGAAATATTCATGAAGCTTCTACAGAATAGAAGGCGTGAGAAATTAGGTACTTCTTTAATTTAGCCATAAATAATCTTATGTTTTGAGTTTCATTTTTTATATCTATAGGGAGGCTATTAAAAATCATGTTGCCAAAAAAAATTGACAATAAGTGAATGATGCTCACTTAGAATATTTGTTGTAAAACTAAGTGTATGCATATGTCATTTATTCCCAAATTTCGGTCTCGGTTGGTTATATAACAAAATGAAACCTGATGGGAAAAAGTTAACTTAAAAAGCAACCATTTTTGTGAAATAGTTGTTGACATAATCAAAAAAACAGATAACTAAACACAGAATTGAAGGACGAGTTCACAATGTAAAATTAAGTATTGGTTGTCATTTAAGAAAAATTTATTTAGTTACATCCTGTAGGTCTGAGGAAATTCATTTTCTAAATCTATGCATAATATTAAGTGATAAACGCGTAATAGATTTTATATTTAACATTTTAATTAAACTAAAAATGATAAACTTATAAGCTACATCTCATAATTTTTGTACATACTGTATATAAAATCGCAGTAGAGAAGTCAAGGGAAGAACTATTTTATCTCTAGCTACATCCTTAAACGACTAGAGTAGTGATTTCCAATTGAATGCTCTATTGCGTCACAATCTCTTCTCTCGTTCTCAGGATATTGCAAAACTCGAAAGTACAAAGCCTGAGTGCGTCTAGGTTGTCATAGCAACGGAGTGAATGAAGTATAAATTAAAGAATTCTGTAATAATTCTAATATCATTCGTCTTTAGGACAGGATGCTACTGTCGCTATGACAACGGAATATCTTCGATCGTTCTCTCGTAAGACCAACAGTGTGTTTCGTAATGCGTTTGTTTTCCGTAACTTCTTAATATAAAAATACATGTCGAGTAATTGCATTAAGTGGAGCGTTCGAGGAAGCGGGAAAATTGAACTTTATGTAAGCAAGATTAATGTTCAATAAAGATGATATAACTTTCACAAAAGTGAAATTCTGTGGAGAGTTTCATAATGAATCACATCACGTCAAAGATTGCAATATTGCAACAAATCCGTGAATGCAACGGAAATAATTTTCCGGCCAGGATATAAAAAATTCTCGGTTTCCAGAAACTGGGGAGATCGAAGTGATAATTTCTAATAAACTGCCTGGTATTGACACGAATAAATGAGACTTACTGAGGAATTTAGGTTTAAACTGCGTCATTGAATGAATGATACTTGTGGCCAAGTTCGAGGTCTGAGAGTTTCTCCCAGTGTATTCCTTTTTCCCCTCCTAAGAACTCCAATTGCGTTCTTTTATATCATTTCAGAGCTGCATACTAGTTTGTGACGCCGAAAACACGGCCTACCAGATTAATCACTTCTTTCTATCAAACACGATCGTAAACCAGCGTGTCTGAGGACGCCCAGTTGGCGAGAACCGCTGACATACTAAAGTCGCGACGCTGTTATTCCCGGCGTGACTCCTCCTCTTTGCTTACGTCTTAGGAAGTGAAGGCTCTATAAACTCTAAGTAGGTAGTATCGTTCGCTATTTTTGTTCTTTCGTTCCCGAGCTACCATACGAGGAATCTATTTGCCACACCGTTAAACATTATCATGTCGTAGCTCCTATGATAATAAATCAAACGCACTGTAATTGAGCAAATAATTGAGCGGCAAATAACGTCCTCGTGTGCTTTATGCGAACTCCAACGAAAGAGCCAAAATGGCGGGCGATTATATTAAGTATTTATAGAGCATCAGCGAATCAAAAGACGCACACTTTAAATGTAGCCGACAGGCAACGTGATTGGCTGCCGGAAATTAGAGCGACGGGACTATAGGATAACTACTAAAGCTTTCCTGGCGACGTGATAATTCGAAATTTTCTCGGGCTTCCAGCCAGGTCATAAGTTGGTGATCCACCGACGTTTCGAGGATGTTCATCTTCCTGATCTTCAGGGTTAAATTATATCTGAGGGTACCTAGCACTCCCTCTGGCACTATAAATTAAGGAGCTAGGTACCCTCAGATATCACTTAACCCTGAAGATGAGGAAGATGAACATCCTCGAAACGTCGGTGCATCACCAACTTATGACCTGGCTGGAAGCCCGAGAAAATTTCGAATTGGGACTATAGGATGTTTACCAGTGCTATTTTACGAATGTATTGTTGCGAGACGGATTGGAATATAAGGACCATCATGATTCAGGTTCCACAACAGTTCCCAATCACATAGATTATGGGTCAAATTTGACAAGGAGTTGTATGTATGAGTAAGTATGGAAGGTAATTAAAAATAACCGGTTAACCAGTTTCGGGACTAAAACTACAGTTGTTATTTTGGTTTGAATTATTTATTTTTGTTTCGGTTCACAAACGAAGATTATGGGTCTATGACAAAGTAATTAATAAAATTAATGAAGAGCACCCAAATATTTTCTTTTCATATGAAGCGACATCATTCACTCAAATTTTATTTCTTCTTCTTGTTGTTGTTGTTCTTCTTCTTCTTCCGGAAACAAATGCCAAACCTCACTATCCATCCACTGCTCTGGTGTCAAATTCCTTGAAGTCATGGGAGTCTGTACCCCTTCTATCCAAGTTTTTGCTGGACGACCTCTTTACCTTATTTCTGTCGGTATCCATTCCTTAAGTTGTAGTTGTAGTCGTTCCTCTTTACATGTCCATACCATTGTAATCTTTTCTTCTCTGTAACGTCAATAGTTCTGGTTCTTCCTCTACTTCCATAATTTCCTTTATCTGTCTATTTTTTCCTCTTTCTTTTCTTGATTTCCCTGCTGATCTTCTCAAATTGTATTTCACGTGTCTATTATCATTTAATATTGCAAAACTCGCCATTACAAATGAAAACAGTGGTCGCACAGGTCTGTACCTGCTCTCGATGCCGAGATATTACTGAGAGACAGTCCGGCACGGCTAATTTTATACACAACTCTGGCGCCTTCATGCTCGTAGCGAGGCGAGGTGGCATTATTCGACTTGGATACGAATAATAACTTAAAATTTAATTTCATTACTTGCTGGCATTTAAGGAACCCGGAGGTTCATTGCCGCCCTCACATAAGCCCGCCATCGGTCCCTATCCTGAGCAAGATTAATCCAATCTCTACCATCATGTCCCACCTCCCTCAAATCCATATTAATATTATCTTCCCATCTGCGTCTCGGCCTCCCCAAAGATCTTGTTCCTTCCGGTCTCCCAACTAACATTCTATATGCATTTCTGGATTCGCCCATACGTGCTACATGCCATACCCATCTTAAACGTCTGGATTTAATGTTCCTAATTAAGAATACAATACGTGCAGCTCTGCATTGTGTAACTTCCTTCATTCTCCTGTAACTTCATCCCTCTTAACACAAATATTTTCCTAAGAACCTTACTCTCAAACACCCTTAATCTCTGTTCCTCTCTCAAAGTGAGAGTCCACGTTTCACAGCCATACAGAACAACCGATAATATAACTGTTTTATAAATTCTAACTTTCAGATTTTTTGACAGCAGACTGGATGATAAAAGCTTCTAAACCGAATAATAACAGGCATTTCGCATATTTATTCTGCGTTTAATTTTCTCCAGAGTGTCATTTATATTTGTTACTGTTGCTCCAAGATATTTCAAGTTTGCCACCTCTTCGAAGGGTAAATTTCCAATTTTTATAGTTCCATTTCGTACAATATTCTAGTCACAAGACATAATCATATATTTAGTCTTTTCGGGATTTACTTCCAATCCTATCGCTTTACTTGCTTCAAGTAGAATTTCCGCGTTTTCCCTAATCGTTTGTGGATTTTCTCCTAACATATTCACGTCATCCGCATAGACAAGAAGCTGATGTAACCCGTTCAATTTCTGGCACATTAAGAATATTAAACAATATAAAACGGAAGAAAGAGAAGTTAAATCTTTTAGTCCTATAGGAATTCCCACAATAACTATGGAAACGGAACTTGGGTCACGCCCATAAAAAATATCAATAAGTGAAATGAGATACTTAAAATTCAGACTGTATCAGACTGGACCACATAGAATATCAGGATACAAGAGACGAATTAAAAGTTAAGTCTCTGTGTGACAAAGAATATATTATTATTACAAAAAAACTCGTTGGAACAAGTCCAAAGTATGCAAGGTAATAGATTATCTACACAAATTTTGTGTTACAAACCAAAAAGAAGATGACATCAAGGTCAACCTTGTAAAAGTTGGAACGAATGAAGCTGAAAGAGGTTTATTGACTAGTCCATAAAGTGAGAAAGAACTGTATAATGTATTTCGCTGCCACTCAGTCATAACTCAATTGATAGCACATCATCTGGACACGAGTTCGACTCACGGTACAAACGTGGATACTTATCTTTCATAGAGATAAAGTCTAAAACTCTAAACCATAATTATATCACAGACCATTTTCATGACTCTCGATCGCTGCTCCATTCGTTTCTGCTTTGTGAATCAAGAAGGCTGTGTGATCTTACCAGACAGACTCTTCAATATTCTTCAAACCTCTAACCCTAGCTACTTAGCTTCTCGTTTTCAACATTTGTCCTCATATCACGAAATAGATACTCGCTCACAACACCATATCACACTCTCCATTCCTAAACACAGAACATCCTTCTACTCTTCATCTTTCACCGTCTCTGCAGCTCATCTCTGGAACTCTCTACCACAAAATTTCAGAGACTGTCGGACATTGTCTAGTTTCAAAAATAAATTAAAATTGCACTTTTTCAATTCAGAATCTTTTCAGTTATAAGCCCTTTTCTCTGCGATAGATTTGTAAAAATAAAGGCTATATATTTCTTTCCTTCCTTTCCCCTTTTTGTTGTCTTTATTAGCTGATGATTTTATTATCATAGCCTTTTTATTGTGAATTTTACTTAATATTCGTATTACTTTTCTTTTTTATTATTATTTTATTACTTACTTACTGGCTTTTAAGGAACCCGTAGGTTCATTGCCGCCCTCACATAAGCCCGCCATTGGTCCCTATCCTGAGCAAGATTAATCCAGTCTCTACCATCATATCCTATCTCCCTCAAATCCATTTTAACATTATCTTCCCATCTACGTCTCGGCCTCCCCAATTTTACGGTGATGGGTTGTTAGCCCTTCGCCCAACCCCCAAGCTGGAGGACCACCCCTTATCGGCTATCCACGACTGCTTATTCTATATTCGCAGCTACCCTCCATATCTGGAGGCCGTCTCCTCTATCCGCAACCTGAGGACGCGCCATGCCGTGGTGATAGGGACCCACAATGCATTATTTTATTACATTCCATTTTGTTATATTCTTCCTTACGTTTTCCATATTAACCATTTGTACTAAATGAGTTGCTTTTACTATATTCCAATGTGTTTTACTTTCTTTTTTCTATTATTGTATTATTTTCATGTAGTTTAGTCTGGATTTTATTATGCTATTATTATTATTATTATCATCATCATCATCATCATCATTATTATTATATTTTTTTGTAATATGTTAGTATTCTGTTCTTTAACTTTTTGTTAAATTTTAACTGCTCGTATACTTTGTGACCTGGTAGAGTGTAAGAGAAGGCTCTATGGCCTTAACTCTGCCAGTATAAATAAAGAATAATAATAATAATAATAATAATAATTATTATTATTATTATTATTATTATTATTATTATTATTATTATTATTATTATTATTATTATTATTATTATTCTGCAGTCATCTTAGATCTAAATCCAGACAGTTCACAGATTTATCGGTCCGCAAACCAGGAACGCCGATAGAGCGAGGAAGAATAAGTAGATATTTTCTTGATGTTAATGTTATGTTTTATTTAACGACGCTCGCAACTGCAGAGGTTATATTAGCGTCGCCGGATGTGCCGGAATTTTGTCCCGCAGGAGTTCTTTTACATGCCAGTAAATCTACTGACATGAGCCTGTCGCATTTAAGCACACTTAAAATGCCATCGACCTGGCCCGGGATCGAACCCGCAACCTTGGGCATAGAAGGCCAGCGCTATACCAACTCGCGAACCAGGTCGACTATTTTCTTGATCTGCATTCTTTTGCGTGCTATAAATAAAGTGCTCGAAATCTGTGGTTTTACCTTTCAACAGAAATAAAAGTACAGCGAATTTTGGCTTCCCAGACATAAGGCCAAATTTGAACAAAGCTCAGTCTCTATGTAAGGTTCACAAAAATAGCTCAACTAAACTAAGGTCAAAGAAATTTCGTTCAGGACGAAATCGTACAATGACCATAATGCTCGCAAAATTAAAATGATCCACCAAAATACTTCAAACAATGTGATTCAACGTTTTGAAATGCAGAAAGTTCAAACGTCAAAGAATTGGAAGGACCTGAATGATATACAAACGTCTGGTAATAGTACTATGATACTAGACAAAGTCATTATCTGGCGCTTTATACAAGGCTCAATCAAAATGGATCAAACAAACATCGTAACTCAGGATCTAGGGAACCAGTATTATTCAAATATTAAAGCGTAAAGATCAAAAGGTTGAAAGTGTCTGAATGGTTAATGCGTCACAAACGTCTAATAATAAGTGTGAGGAGCAAAAACCTCTATATCTGACGTCAAAACACAGCAAACAATGTGGTCCAGAATCTACTGGTTTAATATTAAGGAACTTCGAAAGTATGAAGGTCATGTACTGAAATAATCTGGGTTGTTAAAAATTATTACAGACTTCCAGTAACAGCAGTATGGTGAGCAACGAAAGTAATATAATGACGTTCTGTCCAAGGTTCAATGGAATGTTCCAGAATAATGGTTATAATATTACAAACTTCTAATAACAGAAGTATAGGGTGCAAGAATGTGGCGTTTTTAAAGTCAAAATACTCCACACAATGTGTTCTAGAACCTTGTGGTCCAATATTGTTAAATATTGAAAATGTAAAGCTCAAAGAACTGAAAAGGTCTGAATGGTTAAAACACTGTAAACGTCTAATAATAGGAGAATGGGGTGCACTAAATTCGACGTTTTCACCCATGTTCATTCAAAACATTCCCAGACAATATGTATCAGGAACTAGTGGTCTAATATTATTAAATACTGAAAGTGTAAAGATCACAGAATTGGAAGATCTGAATAGTGAAAACATTGCAAATGACTAATAATAGGTGTGTGGGGTGCAACAATCAGACATTTTATCAAATGTTCATTCAAAATACTCTCCACGATGAGTTTCAGGAACTAGTGGTCTAATATTATTAAATACTGAAAGTGTAAAGATCACAGAACTGGAAGATCTGAATAGTGAAAACATTGCAAATGACTAATAATAGGTGTGTGGGGTGCAACAATCAGACATTTTATCAAATGTTCATTCAAAATACTCTCCACGATGAGTTTCAGGAACTAGTGGTCTAATATTATTAAATACTGAAAGTGTAAAGATCACAGAACTGGAAGATCTGAATAGTGAAAACATTGCAAATGTCTAATAATAGGTGTATGGGGTGCAACAATGTGGCATTTTATCAAATCTTCATTCAAAATATTCTCCACGATGAGTTTCAGGAACTAGTGGTCTAATATTATTAAATACTGAAAGTGTAAAGATCACAGAACTGGAAGATGTGAATAGTGAAAACATTGCAAATGTCTAATAATAGGTGTATGGGGTGCAACAATCTGACATTTTATCAAATGTTCATTCAAAATACTCTCCACGATGAGTTTCAGGAACTAAAAGGTAAAGGTATCCCCGTAACATGCCATGAAATCACTTGGGGGGCATGGAGGTAGAGCCCCATGCTTTCCATGACCTCGGCACTAGAATGAGGCGGTGTGGTCGGCACCACGCTCTGACCGCCTTTTACCCCCGGGAAAGACCCGGTACTCAATTTTATAGGAGGCTAGTGGTCTAATATTATTAAATATTGAAGTGTAAAGATCACAGAATTGGAAGATCTGAGCAGTGAAAACATTGCAAATGTCTAATAATAGGTGTGTGGGGTGCAACAATCTGACATTTTATCAAATCTTCATTCAAAATACTCTCCACGATGAGTTTCAGGAACTAGTAGTCTAATATTATTAAATATTGAAAGTGTAAAGATCACAGAACTGGAAGATGTGAATAGTGAAAACATTGCAAATGTCTAATAATAGGTGTGTGGGGTGCAACATTCTGACATTTTATCAAATCTTCATTCAAAATACTCTCCACGATGAGTTTCAGGAACTTAGTGGTCTAATATTATTAAATACTGAAAGTGTAAAGATCACAGAATTGGAAGATCTGAACAGTGAAAACATCGCAAATGTCTAATAATAGGTGTATAGGATGCAACAATCTGACATTTTATCAAATCTTCATTCATAATACTCCCCACGCCGAGTTTCAGGAACTAGTGGTCTAATATTATTAAATACTGAAAGTGTAAAGATCACAGAAATGGAAGATGTGAATAGTGAAAACATTGCAAATGTCTAATAATAGGTGTGTGGGGTGCAACAATCTGACATTTTATCAAATCTTCATTCAAAATACTCTCCACGATGAGTTTCAGGAACTAGTGGTCTAATATTATTAAATATTGAAAGTGTAAAGATCACAGAACTGGAAGATGTGAATAGTGAAAACATTGCAAATGTCTAATAATAGGTATGTGGGGTGCAACATTCTGACATTTTATCAAATCTTCATTCAAAATATTCTCCACGATGAGTTTCAGGAACTAGTGGTCTAATATTATTAAATACTGAAAGTGTAAAGATCACAGAAATGGAAGATGTGAATAGTGAAAACATTGCAAATGTCTAATAATAGGTGTGTGGGGTGCAACAATCTGACATTTTATCAAATCTTCATTCAAAATACTCTCCACGATGAGTTTCAGGAACTAGTGGTCTAATATTATTAAATACTGAAAGTGTAAAGATCACAGAAATGGAAGATGTGAATAGTGAAAACATTGCAAATGTCTAATAATAGGTGTGTGGGGTGCAACAATCTGACATTTTATCAAATCTTCATTCAAAATACTCTCCACGATGAGTTTCAGGAACTAGTGGTCTAATATTATTAAATACTGAAAGTGTAAAGATCACAGAACTGGAAGATGTGAATAGTGAAAACATTGCAAATGTCTAATAATAGGTGTGTGGGGTGCAACATTCTGACATTTTATCAAATCTTCATTCAAAATATTCTCCACGATGAGTTTCAGGAACTAGTGGTCTAATATTATTAAATACTGAAATTGTAAAGATCACAGAAATGGAAGATGTGAATAGTGAAAACATTGCAAATGACTAATAATAGGTGTACGGGGTGCAACAATGTGACATTTTATCAAATCTTCATTCATAATACTCCCCACGCCGAGTTTCAGGAACTAGTGGTCTAATATTATTAAATACTGAAAGTGTAAAGATCACAGAAATGGAAGATGTGAATAGTGAAAACATTGCAAATGTCTAATAATAGGTGTGTGGGGTGCAACAATCTGACATTTTATCAAATCTTCATTCAAAATACTCTCCACGATGAGTTTCAGGAACTAGTGGTCTAATATTATTAAATATTGAAAGTGTAAAGATCACAGAACTGGAAGATGTGAATAGTGAAAACATTGCAAATGTCTAATAATAGGTGTGTGGGGTGCAACATTCTGACATTTTATCAAATCTTCATTCAAAATATTCTCCACGATGAGTTTCAGGAACTAGTGGTCTAATATTATTAAATACTGAAAGTGTAAAGATCACAGAAATGGAAGATGTGAATAGTGAAAACATTGCAAATGTCTAATAATAGGTGTGTGGGGTGCAACAATCTGACATTTTATCAAATCTTCATTCAAAATACTCTCTAAGATGAGTTTCAGGAACTAGTGGTCTAATATTATTAAATACTGAAAGTGTAAAGATCACAGAACTGGAAGATCTGAATAGTGAAAACATTGCAAATGTCTAATAATAGGTGTGTGGGGTGCAATAATCTGACATTTTATCAAATGTTCATTCAAAATACTCTCCACGATGAGTTTCAGGAACTAGTGGTCTAATATTATTAAATACTGAAAGTGTAAAGATCACAGAATTGGAAGATCTGAACAGGGAAAACATTGCAAATGTCTAATAACAGGTGTATGGGGTGCAACAATGTGACATTTTATCAAATGTTCATTCAAAATACTCTCCACGATGAGTTTCAGGAACTATTGGTCTAATATTATTAAATACTGAAAGTGTAAAGATCACAGAACTGGAAGAATCTAAATGGTTGAAACATTGCAAACGTCTAATAGCAGTATGGGCTTAATGTGGCCTTTTACCCAGTGTTACGTCAAAATACTTCACACAATATGTTTCAGAACCTAGTGGTGCAATAATATTATTAAATACCGAAAGTGTAAAGCCTATGGAATTGATAGGGACTGAATTGTTGAAACACTACAAACATCCAATTATAGTGTGCTATTCAACGATTTTAATAATTAGTTGGCGTTTTATCCCAGGTTCAATTAAAACACAACAATATGGTCCATAAGCTCTTGGTCCAGTATTAAGAAATACTCATGGTGAAAAATTAAAAATTTGTAAATGTTACCACTAAGCAGTATGGTATGCAACAATATCAATTTCTGGTGTTTTATCAAAGGTTAAATCAAAATATTCAAACCAATGTGGTCCAGAACTAGCAGTTCAATAGTATGAAACATCCAAAGGCTAAGGCCATAGAAATGAAAAATGGTCTGAATAGTAACATAGAAAACGTCTAATAATAAGAGTACTGCCATATCTTACAATGTTAAATTCGTCAATTTTGGGTTTACTTTTCTCAGAAATTATAAAAGATAGACGTGTAGAAAAAATAGGGCATATGTAACTTACCTTTATGTATACAGCCGGTTAAATAAATTTAAAATTTCACTGAGCGATTGGTAAAAAAAAAAACTCATTGATAACATTTTTTGAATTAAGAATGACTGCAAATTATTTTATATTTTTGATGGAGATAGAAATAAACTTATTTTTTTTAACCTACTGTGTAAAATGCCACCACATTGATATTGTAGCCTACATTAATTTCAGATTTCTGGGTTCAGTACTTTCTGAGAAAAAAAGTCACAAAAATAAGTGCAGAAAAATGATGTCAAAGTTTCCGTATCTTGCAATGTTAAATTCCTCAATTTTGAGTGCACTTTTCTCAGAAGTGATAAAAGATACAAATGTAGAAAAAATAGGGCATATGTAACATACTTTAATATATACAACCGGCTGAATAAATTTAAAATTCCACTGAACGGTTGGCAAGAAAAAATGTTTCATTGACATCATTTTTTACATTAAGAATTACTACAATATTTTTGCTGAAGATAGGGCTAAAAGCCGACAATTAGAAGAAATAAAATCATATTATCATTTTACACATATTAAACTACCGAAAAAATATAAAAAGCAAAATTTCATTTTTTTGTCAAAATTCGGTATACAGACTTCCCTTAAACAGCGCATTATCCAGATATTGAGTGAAACTGACGGACTTATTATGTAATTTAGGCTACTGGACAGCCAACGAAATGCACAATCCTTATAACGGAAAATATCTACAAAATCAAAATTTAATCTAGAATATTGTGGCACGATATCTAGAGTACAAGGACAAAAATGATATTTTAAGGTAACTAAGAACCATTTAATGACACCTGAAATTTATTATACACTAACCTTGAAGTGAAGAGAAGCGAGTGGAAGCATTTGAAATGTGGATATGGAGAAGAATGGAACGTGTAAAGTGGACAGAAAAAGAAATGAAGCCGTGTTGGAAAGAATGGGTGAAAAAAATGATGCTAAAACTGATCAAGAAGAAGAAAAGGAATTGGTTGGGTCACTGGCTGAGAAGAAACTGCCTACTGAAAGATGCACTGGAAGGAATGGTGAACGGGAGAAGAGTTCTGGGCAGAAGAAGATATCAGGTGATAGACGACATTAAGATATATGGATCATATGCGGAGACTAAGAGGAAGGCAGAAAATAGGGAAGATTGAAAAAGCTGGGTTTGCAGTGAAAGACCTAACCTTGGGGAGAACACTAAATGAAATTAACCTTGAGCAAAGAGACAGAAACAAAATTACGCATCTGACTTTCATATTTTGTTATGAATATTCTTCATCAAAGTCTCTGAAAACGTGAATATTATATTGACCAAAAAAAAAAAAAAGTGACAATTCATTCAAATCTGTTACATGTAATAATGTTGCTAATAAAGAGATATACAGAGTTTCTGTTTGCAGAGCTCGTATTGTTTGGAAATGTCAACATATACGATATACGACATCGAGTATCATATTTGATTTTTGCCTATAAACGTAATGAATTGCAAAAACCAATCGACCACAGGTCCACTCTGCGTAATTAAACTCAAATAAACATGTGTATAGTGCTTCGGTGTCAATTCTAATACGAACAGTGCAATAACTTGTACCTACATGAATATTCTGCATGTAATTCAACCCCTTAGGTAAGAATGTGGTAAAGATAGACGTGGTACTAGTACATACAGCTTAGGGGTACATAAAACCATTGTGGTGTCAAACTACGAAGTAGCAGTAATTTCAGAAGAGAGAAAAACAATACACAGAAGATTCAAGCCTGAATGAAATGCCTTAGTTTTTAATTCGAATTTGAACTTACTGAATAACAAATTACATATACAGGGACATCATTTTATTTTTACTTCAACTTTTATTGTACCTAACTTTTTGAATGTACTTCACTCCCACTCTTCTACTATAAAAACAGTAATCTTCCAACCGTCCTCCACACAGAACCAAGGCTCCACATGCAGCCAATGTCGTACGGTAATAGTAAACAGTACTAAGTGAATAACTACAGTGCGTTTCCGAAACATGGTCGCATTTTCCAGTGAAGAAAGAGCATTCATTTGAGCCGTTCAGAGCAAAAGAGGTGTAAGTCAAAATTTGGTAATGAGGTTTAAACTAAAAATTCTGTACAATACAGCGTACAGTAGCAATTAATATGGCCTTCTTGCTATCCACTGACTACTAATAGTTTAAATAATTTGAATATTAATTGCTACTTTGCGCTGTATTTTACAGAATGTTTACTTTAACCCTCATTACCCATTTTTGACTTACACCACTTCTGCTCTGAACGCCTCATTTATTGCATCGAGAGCATTATCGCACAGGTACGTTACGTCGTTTGGTTACCACGTATCCCGGTTTCCCCCACCCATTTCTGCTGGTCCCTCTGTAAAGGCTAATGACTACGTAATATTACAAAAAATGTTTAAAATAATTTATATAAAAGGGCCTCGTTAAGTAACTGTCACATGAATTTCCCTCTTTTTTACGACCCTGAGACATAACCACGTGGACAGACAATAGACAGCATGTCTGAGTAAATTTATCTGTTGGATCGGGCAGAAGTGGATATTGAATTTAGACTACAGTACGTAAGGTACTCTGTTATAGAGTAGGTAGAGAACTATTTCAACATGAGTAGGATTATGACTTCCCATGTCGCCTGATTTGAGTGTTTTGCATTATTTCTTTTGGAGTTACTGTAAAACAGTTGTGTTTGTTAAACATCCCACAAAAACAGAACAGTTAAAGAATTACATGCAAGAATCAATGCATTCAAATTCCGCAGATATGGTAAAAACGTCTTCGATAATATGCACAAAATAATTGAAGCCTGTATCGAAATGAACAGTAACCATTTTCAATAATTTGTTTAAATATCCAGATTTTGACTATTTTTCAATTCTGTATGCTAATGTGCTGTACACAATATACCATACATTGCATAATGAATACGTCCCCCTGGTTAGTTCAGTTAGTGAGTAAAAAACACTTTTGTTAATACTGTACTATATTTTGAGTAAATAAAAACCGAACGAAAGTTATAAAAATCAAAATTGTAATATTTCCTAGTTTACGTAAATGGATGTACTATTTTTCTTTCCTCCTATAACCTAGTAAAGTGATTTGTTTGTATTTTACGCCAGTACCATCAAACTCCGGTCGTGGAAGGGGTAGCAAACAAGTGTTTCCGATCCTAAACCGTTAATTCAAAGGTAAAGCTAGGTTAATATTACAAATATTAGTAAAAATAAAATGATGTCCCGGTACAACTTATAATACAGTGTGTCCCAAAAGTCATGGTAGGGTTTCAGAGGATTATATTTTTTGAATGAATAGAGGTAGAAATGTAATATTGGTGCCAGATGAAATAAAACTCCCGAAGTTTTTTGTCTGTAAGTTTGAGGCACTGAAGGGAACAAAATACGGTAACAATAGAATAAATGCAATATTTTTCATTGTTGCAATTAATTATACAAGATGGATGTCAAAAGAAAAGTGCAGTGAGTTTTGTGGATGGCAAAATTTAAATCTGTGACTCATTAAGCATATCCACAGCAAACTCAAATCTTTTGTGATAATCAGGGAACGGATTTATATGGACTAAAAATATATGAAATATGTAAATATATATGTAGTTATTTTTACCAAAATATGGAATAATATATGGATTTTTACCAAAATATGGAATTAAATATGGACTTAAAATTATAAAAAAAAAATGACTATGTACGTTAAATATTGGTACATTTTAATCAAACTAAACAAAAAATATAATGGACGTACCTTATCTTCCAATGTAGTTTCAACAAAACACAATTTTTATTGTCTGTTACCATAACAATAGGTTACAAACATTTCTTTCAAGTGCTGAAAAGTGAATCTTCTTCTATTGTCTCTGAGGATAGATTTATACTGACTAAAAGAGCGTTCGACGTCACAAGAAGTAACTGGTACATAATTCAATTTCACAATGTCTGCTGGGGATAAGTCCAAGTTAATCTTCACTGTTGATTCACCACTCATCACAGCAACAACCTTTTGTAGTTCTTCATATCCAGGGTTTTTTGAAAGTACAGTGTCCACCTTAGCTCTTACTGCATCTGCAACTTTACCTCTACCACGATTCAGTTGTTCCACAGTACTATTTATAATTTCAAAACTTTCAGATAGTGAAAGGTGCCTATTTTGGAGACTTTTGAGCGTTTTTATGATGCATGAAAATGTATGCTGAATGTGAGCTAAGTCATTCTTCACACTTATGTCACAGGTAACTGTTTTCGCAGTATCAATTGAGACTGCATCTTCAGAGTCCAATGCAAGGAGAACATTGTTAATAGAGTCTATATGTTCGGCATAATATTCAACTGCTTCTAGCCATGTACCCCATCTAGTTAAAATTGGCTTTGGTGGCAATGGAATTTCAGGGTACATTTCTTTCAACACGTTAACTCTACTGGGAGCTTTGAGAAATACTTTTTTCACTGATGAAATCAACAAATCTACTTTAGGGAAATTGTCTCTGACCACTTCTGCCACACGATGAAATGCATGCGCCACACAAGTAAAATGAGTCAATTTAGGATATACAACAGATAATGCTTGTCCAGCTTTGACCATATAAGGGGCAGCATCGCTAATAAAGAATAACACATTATCGTACATAATACCCTTTGGCCACAGGATACCCATAGCTTCGTTGAACAGTTTAACTATAGTTTTGTTATTGCACTTTTCTAGAAAAAGAATTCGTTCAGAATATTGTTCACTTAACAAACCGATAACTACATTACCAACAAGTCTACCTTCTTTGTCGGGAGTCTCATCAATGGAAACCCAAATTGAACTATCTTTAATTTCATCTCTTATCTTCTGTATTGTCTCATCGTAGATGGATGGAGCATACGTCTTCCTAAGTGTTGACTCATCCGGGATTGTATGTTGAGTATATTTTTCAAGGAATTCCCTGAAGACCTTATTCTTTAGTTTGTAGAGAGGAATATCAGCAGAGATGAGAGAACGGCACAGGTCGATGTTAAACTCAGATCTTACATTCGATGTTGTTGGTTGTGTTAAAAACAATTGTCTCTGCTTGGAATTTAGTTGTTTGTTGGCCTGATGTTTACTAGTTGTAATGTGTTGTTGCACCAGGAACTTTTGTGTAGATGATACTGCACACTGACACAAATTACAAAATAATATTTTATTGTCAGTTGATAAACCATCTTCTTTAAATTCTGAAATGTAACTTGTTAGTTTTGATTTTAAATTGACTGAATGACGTACTTTTGGCATATTTACCGTCTTTATAGTATGATTTACAAAACTGAACCTATGTGTACTCTGACTGGCATTTAACTGTTGAGCTGCACAACTGAAGTCTGTTAAAAATTTTAAATTAAATTAATACAGTTTTGTAACTTACTTTCCCATTGTTGATAGGACTGCTAATTTTCAAATAACTCTGATGTTAAAGGGATTACTGAACATGTGTTTAAATCTCTATTGTTGAAATGTATTTTTAAAAGTTAATGGAATTTTGTTTTGTTTTATTGTTAAACCTAATATAATATGGACTGTTTTATATGAAATATGGAAAATATATGGAAATTAACGAAAATATGTACTAAACTCTAAAATATGGAAAAATATGGAAAATAAAAGTAGGATTTTTCAACCCTACACATTGTGAAACATAAAGATAGTGCAAAATATAAATTATATTAGCTTTATAAGTAAATATGTATTTACATATAAATCCTTTCCCTGGTGATAATCATCTGGATGAAGTGTATGTAGTAACTGAAGTCGTTTCTTTAAATCTCTATGAACTGTTGTTTTCGGAAGTCCTAATTGTCGGGAAATTCAGTTCGTATATGAGTCACAGAATACACTGCACTTTTCTTTGGACATCCATCTTGCACAATAAATTGTAACAATGAAATTTATTCGAGTGTTACCGTCTTTTGTTTCCTTCAATGCCTCAAACTTACAGACGAAAAACTTTGAGAGTTTTATTTTCATCTGGTACTCTCTATTCATTCAAAAAATATAATTCTCTGGACTTTTGGGACACTGTGTACATAATTTACGCCCAAAAGAGCAAATGTTTGTGTAGTTACACAATATTAAAAATTAAATGACATAATTAAAAAATTAATTATAAATTACGAGAAAAAACACTAGCTGAAAAGGAAAAAAAAAACTACATGAAAAGGGGTAAATAATGGACAGTTTCAATTTAAAGAAATATAAAGCTGGTATTTAATTCTCTTACTGAAAATTAATGTCAATATTATGGTTACTTAATTCTGGATTTATTTTAATAAACTTAACTGATTATGTAATGTTCGTCCACAATAAGAAGAATGAATTTGTTAGCTTGCTGTCCAGTTAACAGTAGCGAGTAGGTTAATAAAATCCGACATTATTATTATTATTTATTATTATTATTATTATTATTATTATTATTATTATTATTATTTAATCACAAAACGTAATATAGATTTTCTGTTCATTTCAGTATGTAGCATTATTTCATTCCCACCCTGTATACATGCACTAAATACATTAATCTTCCCATTTCTTGTGGAATTGGTAAGGGGGAGCTCTCATTTCAAACAGAATTTAAATTACCACGCTACTGAAATATAGTACAATACTACAGGGTGATGCTGATTGTGTAGTTTATTTCGCTCTAGAGAAGTATGTAGACGAAACCGAGAGGGAAACAATGACGTATCGCAACGAACAGCGACAGTTTCCTTTCCTGTACATAACTAACAACATACACTGTACTCTGGAGACCCGAGTTCAAGTCTCAAAACCGAAAATTTCATGATAGCATAACGATACTGGTACTTGTCCGATTAAAGTCCTCAATCATTTCTTGAATAATCACTCAACAAAGACATTGCGATATTCCATCGGAAGAGACTGCAGTTTTCTTGTCTAATCACGTCGGAAGCCGTACATCCGATTCACTTGCATAAGCCTTACTCTCAATTACTCGGGAACCAATATCGCCCCAGGAACACCAACGCGACAGACAACAGACGGCTGATCCGGTTTCGTTTCCTGAAGAGTGGGATGAAAGTTTAGTTCCTTCCTGCTTCGTAATTGCGCCCTATTCGTTTACATAAGTGTCCAATATTCATAATCGAATACTGTTCCATAGTGGGGAAAATTCAACAGTGTTCTCCAAATCAGTGATTTTAAACAGTGGATTTTCGGTCCCTACACGGGACAAGACGTCACGACCCTTGGCGTACGGAGGGAGAGTAGCAACCCGACTTTCTCAATTCTGATCCCGACTTTCCCAACTCCTCACCCGACTTTCGCAACTCCTCACCCGACTTTCAAATTCTACTCCAAGCCCAAATTCCAACTCCATATTCACATGTACAAATTCTAACTCCAGATTCTAGGACCAGTCGACCTGGTTGGCGAGTCGGTATAGCGCTGGCCTTCTATACCCAAGGTTGCGTGTTCGATCTCGGGCCAGGTCGATGGCATTTAAGTGTGCTTAAATGCGACAGGCTCATGTCAGCAGATTTACTGGCATGTAAAAGAACTCCTGCGGGACAAAATTCCAGCACATCCGGCGACGCTGATATAACCTCTGCAGTTGCGAGCGTCGTTAAATAAAACATAACTTTTAACATTTTCTAAGACCAAATCAAATTTCGAAGCTAAGTCAACTCTGAACCTAACCCAAGTAAGCTTAATATAAATTATAAAGTTTCTTATAATCTTAAATACAAATCTAATTTTTTATTTATATATAATTTATAATAGGTTATCTTGTTTTATATACATTACCGGTTGTTCTTTATGGTTGTGAAACTTGGATTCTCACTTTGAGAGAGGAACAGAGGTTAAGGATGTTTGAGAATAAGGTGCTTAGGAAAATATTTGGGGCTAAGAGGGATGAAGTTACAGAAGAATGGAGAAAGTTACACAACACAGAACTGCAGGCATTGTATTCTTCACCTGACATATTAGGAACATTAAATCCAGACGTTTGAGATGGGCAGGGCATGTAGCACGTATGGGCGAATCCAGAAATGCATATAGAGTGTTAGTTGGGAGCCCGGAGGGAAAAAGACCTTTGGGGAGGCCGAGATGTAGATGGGAAGATGATATTAAAATGGATTTGAGGGAGGTGGGATATGATGATAGAGACTGGATTAATCTTGCTCAGGATAGGGACCGATGGCGGGCTTATGTGAGGGCGGCAATGAACCTCCGGGTTTCTTAAAAGCCAGTAAGTAAGTAAATATCTTGTTTTATAATACTTACCATGCAGTAAATTTATAAATAAATTCTTAAGCTAGATTTCAACAGTTAGAGATTCCTCGTTTTTTCTCATATACAGAATACTGTGTATACAGAGGAAGAATATGATCCTACTGCAAAATTAATTTAACATTTTCGAAGATATAGGAATACCTTTTGTAATATCAAACATAAAGAGAAATAAATGCAGCTGGTGTTGTTAGATCTTCAGAACACATTTGCTTGCCCCAAACCAGATACCTTGCCGGCACTATTTCTGTCTTCTTTTCATACATTTTCATCATTAATATCAATTAATTGTTTGTTCTACAACATTATCCATGTTGCTAAGGTTGGTCTTCGTAATGCTCTTCTGCATCTCCTATTTACAAAAAGAGAAGTCGTTAATTTGTCCGTAATTAAAGCGAAATACGTAGCAGACTTTATTATACCTCCATTGAGGCAACAAAAACTCTTTATCCTCTGCCTCCATTCTTCTCTTTATTTCATTATAATCTAAATTACGAAGTAACTAATTGAGAAGCATTATGAAGCTTTGGAAGTCCATGTAGTAACATAGTAAAATACCAAACCCTCAATAAATCTGACACTAACATTTCCGCTATTCCAATCTATATACAGTGTGTTTGATAACACATGATACTTACTTCATCTGTGAATAGGACACAAAAAAAAAACAAATTTAAAAGTCATATACACACATTCGTCATATATGTCCTTGTTTCATAATTACAGCCAACTTTAACTATGCATATGCGCTCTCTCTCGACCTGGTCGCTAGGTATATTATGGCTGGCCTGCGCGTTCTCCAGACTTATCTTTGGGGGGACTTGAAAATAATTGTTTATTCACAATCCATTCCCAACATTGAAATACTTCGTCAGGTGGCAACTTATCCGATAGATACCTGGTATTTTTTTAAAGAATATTGCTGTCTACGACACGACTACAGGCTTGCGTTAAGGGTGTAGGTGGTCATTTTGAGCACTTCCTTTAATGCCAAGTACTTCCACATTGCTCACGTAAAATCATGACTAAACTTGGTACCAAGATCAAGTGGGTAAAATGTTTGTATGAACTTTTTGCAATGTTTTTATGTCTCCTGTCCACCAATGAAGTGTGGTCTCATATACAGGGACATCATTTTATTTTTACTAACATTTTTAATATTAACTTGCCTATACCTCTGGATCAACGCCGTTTGCTACCCCATTCCACGACTGGAGTTCGATGATACTGGCTTAGAATACAAACAAATCACTTTACTAGTTATAGGAGGGAAGAAAAGTAGTTCATCCATTTACGTAAAGTAGGAAATATCGCGCTTTTGAGTTTGATAATTTTCATTAGGTTTTTGTTTAATCAAAATACAGTACAGTATTAACAATGAGTGTTTTTACTCACGAACTGAGCTGTCCATGTGGACGTATTCATTATGCAGTGTATATTATACTGTCTACAGCACATTAGCGTACAATATAGAGAATGAAGTTAAATTGAAAAATAATCATAATATGGATATTTAAACACATTTTTAAAATGGTGGCCGTTCATTTCGATACAGGCTTCAGTTCTTTTGTGCATATTACCGCACTATAGACTATTGTACGTAATTCCAATTACCAGGTTCGTACTTCGTATCAGTAAGTCACGTTGAAATAATTCTGTACCTACTCTACGTACTGTAAATTCAATCTTCACTTCTGCCCGACCCGCACAGATAAAATTACTCAGACATGCTATCTACTGTCCGTCCAAGTGGTTACGTCGCAGCATCGTAGAAAGGGAGGCCCTTTTATTTAAGTTATTTTAAACAATTGTATTGGTATAATATTACGTAGACGTCCAATTCCTAAGAGAAATTAACCCTCAATTGGTATCTATGGATCAATACAGACCCATATGGCTATATATCCTTACGTACATTTAAAAAGCAATACCAGTTGAGGGTTAATGTTCTCAGAAAAGAGCTAAGACAGCCCAGACACTAGCTGGCGAATGAAAGCTGGTGGGGGAAACAGGGATACGACGTAGGCAAATGGACGACAGTACCTGTGCGAAAATGATTCAATATTGAAAGCTCTTTCGTCACTGGAAAACGCGAACATATTTTTGGAACGTACTGTTTACTATGACCGTAAGGCTACTATGACTATATATGCGGTCTTGGATCTGTGTGGAGGACGGTTGAACTTCATTCGTAGAAGGGGTGGGAGTGAAGTACATTCAAAAACTCAGGTACAATAAAAATTGTAGTAAAAATAAAATGATGTCCCTGTATTAAACACCTTGTATAAGGATAGTGTCTGGTCCCATATATGCTAAAAATATTTAGACATAAGGACATGTAGAGATCATTAAGTGATTCTACAATTAATGTAAGCACTTCAACGCGGTGTGCAATGTCGACAATGATTTCACTATACTTTCCCTCGATCCGCATTCGTATATTTTGCAAGTCATGAAACTTCACTTCCTACACATTTTCCTTACGACAAATTCAGAAAGCAAAGTCAGATGGATTTATGTATGTCAGGCGACCTGAGAGCCCACTATCTGGGTCTTATGCGTCATATCCACCGAACAGGAAAGTTGTCATCGAGCCAGTTCCACACAGATGTGGCACCAATGTGTCGGAGCACGATCCTGCATGAACCATTCTGGTCTTTCGTCTCGTAGGTCCATTCCGGCATCATCGTATGTAAGCCTACATAGGGCGCAGAGGGCCAACAAAGTGGCCACCCAGATCACCCGACTTAAAACCACTTGCCTCTGCTTTCTGGGATTTTCTTCAGGAAATGGTACACGAAGCGAAGATTCGTGACCTGCACCATCCACGAACGCTGTATGAGGAAAAGTGTCGTGAAATCATGGTCACATACATGCACTGCGTTGCAATTATCGTGAAGTTTCGCCTCCAGCCATGTTTTGAAATCGGAGGTGATATTGAACAAATTTCATGATTTAACCTATGATGCGGGACTTGTCGGACACCCTGTAGTATAGGTAGTATAGGTGTAACAGTGATCGGCTTAGAAATTAAGAAATAAACATTGATTTTTTGTATCTTCTGTCAATTAGTGACAACATTGAACTTAAAGCAGAAGTCAGATTCGCAAGTGAAAGTCGCACATACTTGCAAAATAAACATTGCAGGACACGAAACAGATCTTGATTGGCATAGATGTCCGCATCCTCCGAGTATCTTCATAATTCTATTATTAGCGTTCGGTTATTTCTACCCTGAGACACTGGACGCCAACATAGCATCACTACTGAACTTGTTCCACCTCACAGAAACATAAACATCTGTTGCAAGCGCCGTACATAATCCAGAGAGCTCGTACAGACGCATTCAAGATGCAGTTCAGTGTAACCTTTGTACACAGTACCAGTAGTAGTAATAGTAATAGTAGTATTAGTAGTAGTAGTAGTAATAGTAGTAGCAGTAGTACCAGCTGCAATAATAGTAGTAGTAGTAGTAGTACCAGCTGCAATAGTAGTAGTAATAGTAGTAGTAGTAGTAGTAGTACCAGCTGCAATAATAGTAGTAGTAGTACCAGCTGCAATAATAGTAGTAGTAGTACCAGCTGCAATAATAGTAGTAGTAGTAGTAGTACCAGCTGCAATAATAGTAGTAGTAGTAGTAGTAGTAGTAGTAGTAGTAGTATCAGCTGCAATAATAGTAGTAGTAGTAGTAGCAGTAGTACCAGCTGCAATAATAGTAGTTGTAGTAGTAGTACCAGCTGCAATAATAGTAGTTGTAGTAGTAGTACCAGCTGCAATAATAGTAGTAGTAGTAGTAGTAGCAGCAGTAGTACCAGCTGCAATAATAGTAGTAGTAGTAGTAGCAGCAGTAGTACCAGCTGCAATAATAGTAGTAGTAGTAGTAGTAGTAGTACCAGCTGCAATAATAGTAGTAGTAGTAGTAGTACCAGCTGCAATAGTAGTAGTAGTAGTAGTAGTAGTAGTAGTAGTACCAGCTGCAATAATAATAGTAGTAGTAGTAGTAGCAGCAGTAGTACCAGCTGCAATAATAATAGTAGTAGTAGTAGTAGTAGTAGTAGTAGTAGTAGTACCAGCTGCAATAATAGTAGTAGTAGTAGCAGTAGTACCAGCTGCAATAATAATAATAATAGTAGTAGTAGTAGTAGTACCAGCTGCAATAATAGTAGTAGTAGTAGTAGTAGCAGTAGTACCAGCTGCAATAATAATAGTAGTAGTAGTAGTAGTAGTAGTAGTAGCAGCAGCAGCAGCACTAGTTCTAGTAGTAGTAGTGGCAGTAGTAATAAATGTAGTAGTAGTAATAGCAGTATCAGCAGTAGTAGTAGTAATTGTAGTAGTAGCAGCAGTATCAGTATTAGAAGTAGCAGCAGCAGTAGTAGTAATAGTAGTAGCTGCAGTAATAGTAGTACTAGTAGTACTAGTAGTAGTAGTAGTAGTATTAGTGGTGTAGCAGCAGAAGTAGCAGTAGTAGTAGTAGTGGTAGTAGCAATAGTAGCAGTAGTAGCAGCTGCAGTAATAGTAGTAGTAGTAGCAGTAGGTGTAGCAGTAGTAGCAGCAGCTGCAGTAATAGTAGTAGTAGTAATAGTAGTAGTATTAGTGGTGTAGGAGTAGTAGTAGTAGTAGTAGTAGTAGCAGCAGTAGTATCAGTATTAGAAGTACTAGCAACAGTAGCAGTAGTAGTAGCAATAATAGTAGTATTAGTGGTGTAGTAGTAATAGTAGTAGCAGTAGTAGCAGCAGCAGTAGTATCAGTATTAGAAGTACTAGTAGCAGTAGTAGTAGCAATAGTAGTATCAGTACTAGAAGTACTAGCAATAGTAGTAGTAGTAGTAGTATTAGTGGTGTACCAGCAGCAGCAGTAGTAGTAGTAGTAGCAGTAGTAGCAGTAGCAATAGTAGTAGTAGTAGTAGTAGTAGTAGTAGTAGTAGTATTGGTGGTGTACCAGCAGCAACAGTAGTAGTAGTAGTAGTAATAGTAGTAGTAGTAGTAGTAGTAGTAGTAGCAGTTGCAGTAATAGTAGTAGTATTAGTAGGTGTAGCAGTAGTAGTAGTAGTAGTAGCAGTAGTAGTAGCAGCAATAGTAGTAGTAGGATTATTGGTGTAGTAGCAGTAGTGGTAGTAGTAGTATTAGTGGTGCACCAGCAGTAGAAGTAGAAGTAGCAATAATAGCAGTAGTATTAGTGGTGTGCCAGCAGCAGCAGTATTAGTAGTAGTAGTAGTAGTAGTAGTAGTAGTAGTAGTAGTAGTAGTAGTAGTAGTAGTAGTAGTAGTAGTAGTAGTAGTAGTAGTAGTAGTAGTAGTAATAGTCGTCGTCTAGTAGTAGTAGTAGTAGTAGTAGTAGAATTGAAAGACATTTTTCAACTACAGAATTCACTGAATGTCTACCAAGAACATTGATGATCTGAGAACAAAAATTACTCAAGCTTTTCAACAAATCATCCCTCTTGTGCTACAACGGACAGGGACTGAATTGCATCACCGTTATGAGTTGTGCAGGGTGCGCAACGGAGGTCATGTGGAGCTCCGAGGAATCTCCCATCTTTCAGTGTTGTATGCACAAAGTTTCAGCAAATAAAGTTCAGTAGTAAATGTTTTACGGCGTTTTTATTTTATCCATACCCAAACGGATCACCCTGTATATTTTTTGCAATTTTAAAAATATGATCGTGCAAATAATTTTGTACAATAGGCCTACACGTTCGTAAAGTGCATTACGAAATTTCGAAAATTGAAAAATGAGCAGAGCGAGTTTTTCAAACTTTTCCTCGATTTTGTAAAAAGCATTTCTGAACCTTGTATCACAATATACTATTTACTTCATACAAACGAACCGTGTCCATGCATTGACATGGTAACAGTATGCATATCACGATAATCAATAATTACCAGTTACAAAACTTGCACAGTTTCTGAACTGCCTCAAACTGCATTTGGCGAAAAATCTGTCTGAAAACTGATCTATAAACCTTTACAGTATGCATGGGGTTTAGAGTTTAATAATAATAATAATAATAATAATAATAATAATAATAATAATAATAATAATAATAATAATAATAATAATAATAATTTAGAAATTTATCTGTGATATATATAACCATTAAACATTGAGAAACCTGAAACAGCTATTATTGTTAACAAGAATTGTTAGAAAAATATTTCGTTAGCCTATTCTTAAATTGGTTTGATGTCTGACAGTCCCTGACATTACTCGGTAGGGAATTCCAAAGTCGAGGAACAGCCACAGTGAAAGAAGATGAATATGAGGATGTTTGGTGGGAGGGAATGGATAATATTGAGGAGTGTTGTGATCGTGTGTCTAGGTTATGGTGGGTGGATAAATTTTGAAAACGAGACGCAAGATTGACAGGAGTGGAGAAATGCAATATGTGAAAGAGAAGGGAAAGAAGTGGATTTTCCTACGATCTTCTAACGGAGCCAGGACAACATTTCGAGGGATGGTGTTACGTGATCAGCCCGGCGAATATTGCAGACGAAACGGACGCACATATTATGAACACGTTGTAGTCTCTGCGCCGAAGTAACGCTTAGATCAGTAAGCAGAATATCACAGTAATCGAAGTGGGGCATCACGAGTGTTTGCACTAACATTTTTTTCATGGAAAAGGGTAGAAAATTCTTCAATCGCCCAAACGAGTGGATTAATGAGAATACTTTTTTGCAGGTTTCTGCAACTTGAATGTTCCAATTTAAACTTTTATCAACAGTAATCTCACTAGACGTTTTGATTTATCTCGAGAAAATCAAAACTCGAGTGGGATTTAATTGACTATTACACGATTAGAAGAAAGTATATAAAGATTAGAAGTAACGAAGTACTCCAATACAATAAAATATTAATTGACTTACGAAAATACAACTGTCTTCAAATGTATTATTGTACCATCTCAACATTACAAATATTACGCTAGATGCATGCTAGATGGCAGTAGTGAGAAATGCCTTCTCGTCGAGAAGTTCTCGATCTATTATACACGATGGCAATGTTACTAGTCAAGAAGGCTTTGTTGATTCAGTTTCATTTTTATTAAAATGCAACATTCCACTTCAATTATCCGAATCCCAGTAATCAACGTCACTTGACAGATGATTTTCAATAAATCTTAATATTAAACAATCTCTGATACGTGACTATCCATAATATCATATAGCAGAAGCTATAACATAACCTAACTAATATACACAAGCGTTACAAAAGTTTTAATTAACGACGATGACCAGGGAACGGATTTATATGGACTAAAAATATATGAAATATGTAAATATATATGTAGTTATTTTTACCAAAATATGGAATTAAATATGGATTTTTACCAAAATATGGAATTAAATATGGACTTAAAATTATAAAAAAATGACTATGTACGTTAAATATTGGTACATTTTAATCAAACTAAACAAAAAATATAATGGACGTACCTTATCTTCCAATGTAGTTTCAACAAAACACAATTTTTATTGTCTGTTACCATAACAATAGGTTACAAACATTTCTTTCAAGTGCTGAAAAGTGAATCTTCTTCTATTGTCTCTGAGGATAGATTTATACTGACTAAAAGAGCGTTCGACGTCACAAGAAGTAACTGGTACATAATTCAATTTCACAATGTCTGCTGGGGATAAGTCCAAGTTAATCTTCACTGTTGATTCACCACTCATCACAGCAACAACCTTTTGTAGTTCTTCATATCCAGGGTTTTTTGAAAGTACAGTGTCCACCTTAGCTCTTACTGCATCTGCAACTTTACCTCTACCACGATTCAGTTGTTCCACAGTACTATTTATAATTTCAAAACTTTCAGATAGTGAAAGGTGCCTATTTTGGAGACTTTTGAGCGTTTTTATGATGCATGAAAATGTATGCTGAATGTGAGCTAAGTCATTCTTCACACTTATGTCACAGGTAACTGTTTTCGCAGTATCAATTGAGACTGCATCTTCAGAGTCCAATGCAAGGAGAACATTGTTAATAGAGTCTATATGTTCGGCATAATATTCAACTGCTTCTAGCCATGTACCCCATCTAGTTAAAATTGGCTTTGGTGGCAATGGAATTTCAGGGTACATTTCTTTCAACACGTTAACTCTACTGGGAGCTTTGAGAAATACTTTTTTCACTGATGAAATCAACAAATCTACTTTAGGGAAATTGTCTCTGACCACTTCTGCCACACGATGAAATGCATGCGCCACACAAGTAAAATGAGTCAATTTAGGATATACAACAGATAATGCTTGTCCAGCTTTGACCATATAAGGGGCAGCATCGCTAATAAAGAATAACACATTATCGTACATAATACCCTTTGGCCACAGGATACCCATAGCTTCGTTGAACAGTTTAACTATAGTTTTGTTATTGCACTTTTCTAGAAAAAGAATTCGTTCAGAATATTGTTCACTTAACAAACCGATAACTACATTACCAACAAGTCTACCTTCTTTGTCGGGAGTCTCATCAATGGAAACCCAAATTGAACTATCTTTAATTTCATCTCTTATCTTCTGTATTGTCTCATCGTAGATGGATGGAGCATACGTCTTCCTAAGTGTTGACTCATCCGGGATTGTATGTTGAGTATATTTTTCAAGGAATTCCCTGAAGACCTTATTCTTTAGTTTGTAGAGAGGAATATCAGCAGAGATGAGAGAACGGCACAGGTCGATGTTAAACTCAGATCTTACATTCGATGTTGTTGGTTGTGTTAAAAACAATTGTCTCTGCTTGGAATTTAGTTGTTTGTTGGCCTGATGTTTACTAGTTGTAATGTGTTGTTGCACCAGGAACTTTTGTGTAGATGATACTGCACACTGACACAAATTACAAAATAATATTTTATTGTCAGTTGATAAACCATCTTCTTTAAATTCTGAAATGTAACTTGTTAGTTTTGATTTTAAATTGACTGAATGACGTACTTTTGGCATATTTACCGTCTTTATAGTATGATTTACAAAACTGAACCTATGTGTACTCTGACTGGCATTTAACTGTTGAGCTGCACAACTGAAGTCTGTTAAAAATTTTAAATTAAATTAATACAGTTTTGTAACTTACTTTCCCATTGTTGATAGGACTGCTAATTTTCAAATAACTCTGATGTTAAAGGGATTACTGAACATGTGTTTAAATCTCTATTGTTGAAATGTATTTTTAAAAGTTAATGGAATTTTGTTTTGTTTTATTGTTAAACCTAATATAATATGGACTGTTTTATATGAAATATGGAAAATATATGGAAATTAACGAAAATATGTACTAAACTCTAAAATATGGAAAAATATGGAAAATAAAAGTAGGATTTTTCAACCCTACACATTGTGAAACATAAAGATAATGCAAAATATAAATTATATTAGCTTTATAAGTAAATATGTATTTACATATAAATCCTTTCCCTGACGATGACATAAAAAATAAACATGAATAATTTTAAAAGGAATAATTATTGAATGTACAATTTTCAAATTTGAATGTGGTTGGTGGTTCAATTGATGTTATATTGGACGTGTGCGTAATAGAAGTGGAACTCGTTGATTTAGGCCTACATGGTGTATTCAACTTGTTCAGAATTTCCGAATGAATAATTTTAAAAGGAATAATTATTGAATGTACAATTTTCAAATTTGAATATGGTTGGTGGTTCAATTGATGTTATATTGGACGTGTGCGTAATAGAAGTGAAACTCGTTGATTTAAGCCTACAAGGTGTATTCAAGTTATTCAGGATTTCCGAATGGTGCTCTTCATTTATTTGTAAATCGGATTTCAGAAGATGCATAGGTATGATCAGTGATTTTTATTAATTCTTGTTCTTGAATGCCAATGCAAGTCATATTTGAAACTGCTGTGCATCGACTGGAGTGGTTTGTAATTATATATATATATATATATATATATATATATATATATTTTTTTTTTTTTTTTTTTTTTTTTTTTTGACGTCCAGACCAGCACAGTTTCAAATGTTGGCAAACAAAGAAACAAATGCTAGGGACGCGATAAAATTAAACAAATGCTAGGGACGCGATAAAATTAAACAAATGCTAGGGACGCGATAAAATTGTGCGATAAGCAGCCATGATTGGTTGAAATACGTCCTTTCGTACCGTTTTATTGGTCAAAAGTAGTATGATGTAGTAAGAGTGTAATAGTCCATATAAATACCTAGATTCTTTACTGATTCACTGAACGGAATTTCGGTGCCGTGTATTTTAATCGGGGACAAATTTGGTATGGTAATAGTGCTTAATAAAGGTGAATGGCCCACAATGATTGACTGTGATTTTTCTGGATTTAGTTTAAGTCGGAATTTCCGAGTCCATGTCCAGATTGAGTTCAGATCGTCATTAATTTTAGTTATGTGTTAACTTCCCCTGTAGGGGGACTACCCCTCGGGACACTGCTTCAATTCATCACTGGTTCAAGAGCAATTGAAACAAGCGGAGAAATGTGGCTGGAGGTTAAATAAGATCGTACATGACCTTCAAATTTCATTCCATGATAAGTATGCAGAATAATTCCCAACCAACCAAGTGAAAACATTCTCCTCGACTTCACTTAATGTTAAGGTGATATTTCTCGGCATGATTTCATATACTCAATGTAACAAACGACCTTGGCTCTGTATTACACTAAGTAGACAGGTTTTATCCCAGCCATATATTACTTTAACAGCTGACAATTACTTTTGTGAGGACGTCACACTGCGCGAAAGGGGATATAACTTCATTAGTGACACATGACATCCTAACATTGCAATTGGAATACCATTTCATGGTCCAACGCTGTTAGCATGACTGACCGTGAAAGGGGCGGGCCCAGGTTCAAATCCTGTTGTGACAAGTTACCTGGTTGAGGTTTTTTCCGGGGTTTTCCTTAATCTATTACTAGCAAATGATCGACGCTGAACCCTGGACTCATTTCACTTGCATTATCACATTCATCGTTGTTGGTTTTGGCGTCCCTTGTTTTGTTTCCTGTGAGGATGTGTTCGTGTGGTATAATGTAAAGTCAAAGAGTGTCTGTGTTCTGAAATTGATCTGTGTGTTGAGAATTTTGCTGAGGTGTGTTTTCTTGTGTCTGTATATTTCATATTTCATTTATTAATATGTATGTATGTATTTATTCACACTGCAGTGGGTATATACCCGGTGGCAGTGGTAACTAATTACACTCAATAATGACAATAATAAACTTATTAATTAAAAATACAATTAATAATAATACTAATAATTAATACTAACAATAATTAATAATAATAATAATAATAATAATAATAATAATAATAATAATAATAACAACAACAGGGAATATACTAAATTAAACGAAACGATCACTTAAAATAACATTTGAAATAAATCTAATTTGTATCTTAAAACTAAGATCTAACTAAAACCCACGAGTATGATATGTTCATATCTGCACAAGTACCTTTCAACACTACACTCATTTCGCTGTCAACTCACTCACTGCACTGGAACTACGACACATTTCACTGATTCTATCCTGATTTCACTAACACTTCAAAAACATTTCACTGTTCAAATACTTTGCACTGCCACTATAAACCATAAAGCTTCACTGACAGAAACACGTTTCACTTGTATGTATTGTTCTAGTGTGTTTAGTTTCTGGCTTTTTGGTTGGATGTGTAGTACAAAGAACACATCACAGCCATAACAAAATTACAAAACACCTCCACACATGCAGAACACATCACAAATGCTAACCACACTCACAGAGACATCAACACAGACATGGAAGTATTACACATCCAATCAAAAAGCCAGAAACTAAACACACTAGAACAATATGAAATATACAGACACACGAAAAGACACCCCAACGAAATTCTCAACACACAACTCAATTTCAGAACACACACACACTCTTTGACTCTACATTATACCACACGAACACACCCTCACAGGAAACAAAACAATAGGCGCCAAGATCAACAACGACCAGTTCTGAGGATGACCCATAAATAGGTCGAAATATGTAAACAAGGTACGTTAGAATTTAACACAAGAAAGTCTTATCATACATATTCCGAAAAAAATTCCTACATAAAAGACTGATAACGCACAAACCCTTTTGAGGTTGTTGTGCTAGCTCATACATGGACACAATTTTCGGTTACGTGAGGCACTCGATTTGAAATAGTTTGTTTACTAGGAGAGCAGACTGCAGAGTAGGATGGGAAATATAAACTGCTGTGACCTGCGTCACCTTATCGTAATCGCTAAGGCGGTCAGTGGCGAATTATTAGGAAAGCGCTTGGTTAACGTGAGAGACTCGAAAACTTTTATTCAATTTGGCAAATTAATTCGGCAGCTTTAATCATAAACCTCTTTACTATTTCTCCATCATTGAATTGATTTAAATCACAGGCGAGAAATTGTGTAACTAGCCAATAATATTCCATCACGTTGTCTACGTTTATTTTCTTGAATATTCTGGCGTTTATCAAGATTACTTAATAGATTTGCACGTTCTCGACCTAAAATAATTTCAGAAAATCATATTTCGTTTTCTACGTACATTTGATTTCTTTTTTATAAATTTCTTTTGGAAATAATACGTACAAATAACATTCAATTCCTCGTAGGCTACCTTTTAATGCAGCGTGTTTAAGGTATAATGTCGTATGTAGTATACTATGCAAATTTTAAGATCATAAATTTTCTTCGGAATAGTATGAAAATAACATTTAATTTGTCTTACCTTCTAATTCAGCATGTTCTTTATGACATAAGGAGTAATGTCGTTGTATATTAACAGTCTTACTAATAAAAACTCTATATACAGACGTTTAACTGTCTTATACTTATACAATGAGTAGCTCGTTTACACGTCGTGTGTAAATTCCTTACTAATAATCACTACATACGTCGTGTATAACAGTACAACCGTTACACAGCTACGTCATAGTTTCGTCATTACTTCGTTACGAAAGATAATAGAATATCTGAGGTTCTCTATTGCATCCGGTAGAGCGCTCTAGTGTGGCACACAAGTATCGATAGTACAACTGGCTCTAATCGATTACCATACTATATTTTGGTCAAAGAGTACAAGCTACAGTAATATTATTCTGTGCTCTTTGGTTTGTTCTTCTTTGGTTACTAGGCCAATCATCATCATAAAATGACAGTCGATACGAACAGCTGTTAGAGGGGCGGCCATTTTTTCGCTATATACAACTCTTAAACAAGGGGTTTCGTGTATATAACTACTGCAAAGCAATTCCCATTGTATAGTTACAGCCTGTTTATACATCCATCGCTTCTGCATGGTTTATTAGTAAAGTTTTCTGTCTCAACTCTGCATAAGTCTAGTATATAAACTATACACGGTTTCTTAGTAAGACTGTAAATTTATTAATGCCTAATAGGATTTTTGAGCATATCATACATCGTATGTTCTCCCCTTCTAAACAGCAAAAAAACTCTTCCTCCCATTTCTCATGAAAATAATTGTTTTCTAACGCGTATACACTGCTTTGATAATGCCATTATGCCACCACTGATATTGCTTATGAAACTGATAAGAACCTGCCCACGCCTAGGGGCTACGTGAGGGAGGAACGGGGACTGTGAAGATGATGTCACTCAGAGCGATAAGCTCTGTGAAGGTCAGTTATGTTATGTTTTATTTAACGACGCTCGCAACTGCAGAGGTTATATCAGCGTCGCCGGATGTGCCGGAATTTTGTCCCGCAGGAGTTCTTTTACATGCCAGTAAATCTACTGACATGAGCCTGTCGCATTTAAGCACACTTAAATGCCATCGACCTGGCCCGGGATCGAACCCGCAACCTTGGGCATAGAAGGCCAGATGTGAAGGTCAGTGAGGCATTATTTCTCAAGTGAGGCACGATGGCCATCTCTGTAGCTAGCTAGTCTTTGGACCCTTCCTTCGTACAAAAAAAAAAAACTGCAAACTTCCGGAAAAAAAAGTCAACTTACTGAACATTAAACCGATGGGATTACGAACGGTGCTCGCTCTGTCAGCAAGGCGAAAACTTGCTAAAAATAGCTACTTTATCGTGGAGGAAGTTGTATTATTGTACCAATAAAAATAAAATCCGTAGATAGCGGCTGCGAATCCACCTCTGAAGGATTATGTGGTGGGCGTTTATGAACGCCTCCTGCGGGCTATTAAACGAGTCAGGTGCCGTGTTATTTGCTGACGAACGCAGTTTTTAACGATTCGCAATTTGGCAACCAGGCTTACGATGTGGGTACTAGCGGATCGACTATAAATTCTGATATAGAATTTTGGGCGAAGGCTACGGAATTGAACATTACCCGAGGAAATGCATGTAAACTACAGAGCAGTATATATGAATAGATATACAGAATTGTATGCCAATTTGCAAATTTAAAATTTACAAACAACAAGAAAACATATACTATACTAACGTATGACATTCATTAACAAATTAAAAAAAAAGTAACAAGGGTTCATAGGATCCCTGTAAATGAGTGAAACGTTTAAGATATTCGTGATTATTATTTTCAGCATTGAGGATCCAAACAATGACAAATATAAATGACACTCGGGAGGAAATTAAACGCAGAATAAATGTGGGAAATGAGTGTTATTATTCGGTTGAGAAGCTTTTATCATCTAGTCTGCTGTCAAAAAATCTGAAACTTAGAATTTATAAAAGAGTTATATTACTGGTTGTTCTGTATGGTTGTGAAACTTGGACTCTCACTTTGAGAGAGGAACAGAGATTGAGTGTTTCAGAATAAGGTGCTTAGGAAAATATTTGGGGCTAAGAGGGACGAGGTTACAGGAGAATGGAGAAAGTTACACAAAGCAGAACTGCACGCATTGTATTCTTCACCTGACATATTAGGAACATTAAATTCAGACGTTTGAGATGGGCAGGGTATGTAGCACGTATGGGCGAATCCAGAAATGCATATAGGGTGTTAGTTGGGAGGCCGGAGGGAAAAAGACCTTTGGGGAGGTCAAGACGTAGATGGGAAGGTAATGTTAAGATGGATTTGAGGGAGGTGGAATATGATGATAAAGAGTGGATCAATCTTGCACAGGATAGGGACCGATGGCGGGCTTATGTGAGGGCGGCAATGAACCTCCGGGTTCCTTAGAAGCCATTGGAAGTAAGTATTGGGGGCCCTAAAGAAAACTGATGTTCACTGAAAAGAAAGAAGGCTGTTCATTAACCTTTACATGAAACAACGAATCGAATCGAAGTCAGGAGAGAAGAATAAATGTCAGAAGGAAGCGAAATATGGATAGGAGTACGTCAAGGATGTCCTTTATCATCATCATCATCATCATCATCATCAACATCTACTTGGAGGATTTAGTGAAGAACTGTTTTCAGAAGATGGGAGGAGTGATAGTAGCAGGAAGAAGAATGAAGTGGATAAGATTTGCTGATAATATGGCGTTGTTGGCAGAAGAGATGATACTTAAGGATATACTTGCTTCAAGTAAAATTCCCGTGTTTTCCCTAATAGTTTGTGAATTTTCTTCTGACGTATTCACGTCATCCACACAGACAAGCAGCTGATGTAACCCGTTCAATTCCTGTTATCCTGGACTTTCCTAATGGCATACTCTAGAGCAGTAATGTCAAAGCAAGCGCATTTTTCTGACCTTGACGTCGTCCGCGGTCATTAAGCGCTAGGTATGGAAGGAGGAAGGATTATGTATATAAATAAGCAGTCAGTCGGATTAAGAAAATAGTGGTGTACAAAATTCAAGCGGGACGTGAAATTTTATGTGACTTCTGATTGATATTTTCTATATTGTCTGCAAAACAAAAGTACTAACACCAATTTCTTAATATTGTAGTTGTGTTTTAAACGTTAATAACATAATAAAGAGTTAAGAAGGAATATTCACATGCATTCCATAGTACCTACAACTATACAGTAGTAAGTGAATGAAACACAACATTCATAAAGAAAGTGATATCTCAAAGAAAGAGATTGAGTATGACAGAAACTGGACTTGATATTGATGGTAGCCTTATAAAAGTAATCAATAAACTAATGAAAACAATATTATAGTAATGCACTTATACTTCTCAGGCAAATCTAAAAATTAACATGGATACAGTTTTAATAAGTTCTCTTCCCTTTATCCATTGAATCAGTGCTGGCCATCCCTGTATATAGCTCGACCAAGTAGCATATACTGCCTCTTTCGTCTGTCTCTTTCCTTCCCGCTGTAAAGCGCTCAGGCTCTCCTGAGCTCTAAAGCGCGCGCTTGCGCCTATGGGCATTAGTTGACATGACTGCTCTAGAGCAAAGTTAGCAGTTGATAAAGCATCGTAAAATATCCTATTAAAAACTATCATTTCTATCAGAATCATACGTCGTACTATTATTCTATCAATAATTCTATCAGTAGCACATCCGTCATAATTCTGTTAACATCATTTGTATCATGTTTGTATAGATATAATCATTTTCATTTTTAACAACTTTCAGTATCTAGGTTTCTCTCCATCTTCTTCTTCTTCTTTTGTCTGACAAGTGTCAGGCCACAAGGCCTGTTACGGTCTCACATAAAATTTTCACGCCATCTCTTAGCAGGACGACCCACAGATCTTCGGCCACGTGGTGCATAATCATAAATTGCCTTTGGGAGTCTACTATTACTCATTCTTTCCAAATGATGTTTCCAATTAGACTGATATTGAACAAGGTAATCTAAAACTGGTTGAGATTTTAGTTCCTTTAAAATTTCACAATTTCTTTTCAAATCCCATTTAGTATAGCCAGCTGTTCTTCGCATGAATCGCATTTCACAAGCCGTTATTCTGCTTTCCTCAGTGTCCATGCTTCGCTGCCACAGCTGAGCATCGGTCGTGCCAATGTGTTGCATGCGGGTGTGATTCTGAACCAAGGATGGTTTCATCACAGTCTACTATATACAGTCGCGAAGCTTGAAGTGATTTTTTGCAAATCTCGTGATAAAGCGCTCCAAGCGGTTAGCAACTAGAAACAATAGACTGTCCACGGTCGACTTTGGGCTGAATCGTATTTCCATCGAGTGCTAGCTCGTTGCGTATTTCACATTGATGCTTGTGAAATGTTCGTTATTGGTTGTAATGAAAATGCTAATGGCTAAAATACAATAATTGGAATAATAATATTTTACTAGAGACGTAGAAAAATTAAGTTTGTTTTAATGAAATTTATTGCTCACGTTTTATTTTCAATTCTGGTAGGATTACTATTGCTTAGGCCTACTTTTTTTTTCAAAGGATATGTTTTTAATTATAGCTGTTAATTTTGTTGTTATTTTTATTTGTTACTTTATTAGAGACGTAGAAAAAGTCTGTTACAATAAAATTTATTAATCACGTTTTATTTCCAATTCTGGTGTGATTATTATTGCTTAACCACATCCCACTTTGTTAACTACGTAAGCCTACACTACAAGTACCGGTACACGTAAGTTACTCCATTAATTCATATTTCCATTATTATTGTTGTAAAGGGAAATGCAAATTAATATTTATTGGTTTCATAGTTAATTATCGTATAATCTTGAATGAGTGAAGCGATTATAGTAAATTTCAGTTCGTTTTGCACAAACAAAAATAATATTAACCTATTTCTTGCAGGTATCTTCGAGTTTATGGTGGAATTTAATATACTCCATTAAAATAATAAATTAACTTTATGCATTTAATATTTCAATAATGGAAGGAAGGTGTTAATTTTTCCAAAAGAACACAACGTAAGTGTAACATATTTTGTCGGCTGCTAGGAGAGAGATCTGCGATGACGAGGCGATAGTAGCGATCCTAGCGGTGGGCAACTATCCATGTTTGCATTTTTACTACATATTGAGCTTCGCGACTGTATATAGTAAACTGTGGTTTCATCACACTATTTATAATGCCCATAGCTCTCGTGTATTTATTAATTTTCTGTGATATGTCCAATTCTTCAAAAATGGAAAGATTGTAACCTAAATATGGGAAACTATTACATCTTTCTAATATTTTATTATCGAGACAAATTTTACTTTGTATTGAGTACTTCCCACAGAATGCCATATTTTTTGTTTTATCTGTTGAAATTTCCATATTGTATGTGGCTGCTACTTGCTGCAAATTATAATTATATTGACCTTTGGAGGTCGTCTTCTGAAAGTGCTAATAATACCAAATCATCTACAAAGAGAATTGAATCCAATTTAAGGTGTCTGTTAATTTGTATCTATCCATGACGAGTTTGCTTCCAGTCTTTAATTATTCGGTTCATATAAATAATAAAGAGAATGGGTGATAACCCACATCCTTGTCTTACACCAGTATTGATGGGTGTCCAAGATAGCTTACCATCTTGTTTAATTGCTGTTTTATTTTGGTTATATATGTTATGAATATTGTGGATAACTGTTGTGGAACATTGTCGTCTACTAAAATTTGTAATAACCTTGATCTGTGTACTTTATCAAAGGCTTTCTTGAAATCCATAAAATCCATATGTCTCAATATTAAATTCTTTGTGTTTTTCTAATAATAGTTTCATTGTAAAATATCCACCTGCGCATGACCTTCCTTTACGAAATCTTCACCATCTTCTAATTCTTTAGAACTATGTTACCAAACCCCTTATGGAATTTACGTCAATTTGACCCGACAGTCCCTGGCAATACGTTCTACCAACTGAAATAACTCAGTTCTACTGAATAGAGTAATGTTTTGAATTGCAAATTACTTCAGTCGAAAAAGGTTAAACGTCTCTATTCTTCCACTGAACTTGAAATGCGACGAGTTCTCGGAAACAGAACGTTTCATTGATCCCAATGCACCTCACGAACCCCACAACACACGAACTCTATTAAGCTTGTTATTGTTATTATTTGTACGACTATAATCTTGGGAGTGATATATGGAATCTTTTCATAAAATTTTTACTCAGATTCTCGGTAATCGTATCTTGAGAAAAGTGACGAATGCCTGAAAACTTCAAGTTGAACCTAGGTAATACAATTTAGAGGTGAATTCTTAGAAATGTGCTTGGATACAGTGAATAAAACTTCCTGAATAACCTTCTCAGTTTCTTTTCTTTCTATTCATATCATTTTTCTTCTCTTGCAACAACTGTGATCTGAAGTTTATGGTAGCTTTATTGCCCATGACATACACGTAAGGGTGTGCCCACGTATTTACTCTTTTCACACCCATCTAGTGATTACGAGAACAAAGCATTTGCCTGAATGGGTGGAAGGCGGACATTAATTGGAACTGGCGTGCATTTCAACATCGCTAGACGTCAAAAAGCTACGCAAGAACGTGTGACACAGCTTCGTCTGTTCGACGGTAATTGTCGCATAAACAAGAATTCAAGTTAACATACAACATAAATGTCCAAATTTTGATGTGATTCTCAATAGTAGATCTGCATTGGACTCACAGGCAATATTCCTCCATTCAGAACAATAACTTAAGTCCAATGGTTCCCAAATTTTATGAAGACGCGAACCTGTTTTAGCGATACTTCTAATTGTGAATGTACATAAGATACACATCTGAAATTTACAGTATTAATTCGGTACCCGAATTGTGCAGGTATAAACAAGTTTTATCTATACTAATAATAAATCTGTAGCCAAAATTTTTCTGGTAATTTTAGATTTTCCAAAAATAATTGGTGTTAACATGTATAATTAACCATCCTGAAGCCGAAAATCGCTTTTTTTGAAAATTTTTGTTTGTATGTCTGTCTGTCTGGATGTTTGTTACCTTTTCATGCGATAATGGCTGAATCGATTTATATGAAAATTGGAATATAAATTAAGTTCGTTGTAACTTAGATTTTAGGCTATATGGCATTCAAAATACTTTATTTAAAAGGGGGGTTATAAGGGGGCCTGAATTAAATAAATCGAAATATCTCGCTTATTATTGATTTTCATGAAAAATATTACATAACAAAAGTTTCTTTAAAAATAATTTCCGATAAGTTTTATTCTATACAAAATTTTGATAGGACTGATATTTAATGAGATAAATGAGTTTTAAAATTACAATAACGCCATCTAAGGCGCTGTACTGAAATAAAAACAAATGACTTCGTCTATAAGGGACCTTGGACAACAACAATCGAAAGCTATTAAACATAGCCTACAGAGAATGTTTCTGTGTTTGTATGAAGTAATATCGGAAGCTAATTAATTGTTTAATTATTATTTCACCATTGGAAAGTGTAGTTTCTCTAGATGGACATAATTCTGCAATGTTATTACAGTAACTTCTGAAACATATAGCAAGTAATATAAAGTATACACATTAAAACTAAATGATATGTCAATCTTCATTAAACTATGGTTGCATGTAATAACAGTTAAGAAACATGTTAAAGGAATTGTCATTGCACCAAATGATTGCTCTCTGGACCAAAATGATCGCATTTTAATTATTTAAATACAATTTAAATTAAGTAACATATTAAACGATTTATCCTTCTATCAAACACGAGTGTTCCCTGGATCAAACGTCCTATTTTAATTATGTGATTACTTTATATTTATTTCT